>NC_056667.1:64174032-64477500 GCF_018350195.1 Panthera tigris
TGAGCAGGCGGGTGGGGGGTGGTGCAGAGAGAGAGGGAGACACAGAATCCAAAGCAAGCTCCAGGCTCCAAGCTGTCGGCACAGAGCCCGACATGGGGCTCGAACTCACAAACTGTGCGAGAGCATGACCTGAGCCTAAGTCAGAAGCTTAACCAACTGAGCCATCCAAGTGCCCCTAAAAAAATAATTTAAACAAAAGATCCCTGCACTCCCGTTCATCATCTCCAGCTATCCTCCTGGAGTGCCTGCAACCCACTAAAGGTGGCATGGACGAGGGATTAAATATTTCTGATTTGTAACACTCAGAGATCATTTGGGGAATAACTTAAGTAATCACTTAACACAAATTCAAACTTGTTTAAATCAGCAGTTTACCATGGTTTGTTTTCTGAGGTGGTTATTTGTGGTTTCGAGGTGTGACGATCTGAGTTGAAGTACTGATATTTAGTCCTAGTGATTACTAAGCATTTTTACTCATGTTATTGTGGAATGTTCAAATGTGAGAGGTAATGGAGAGAGGACTTTAAAGCCCGCGACCCGAGACACCTTGGCTTTCACCAGAGCTTGGGAGTGTTTATTTTAAAAACTTTTTTTTTTAATGTTTATTTTTGAGAGACAAGGAGGGAGGGACAAAAAGAGAGGAAGACACAGAATCTGCAGCAGCTCCAGGCCCCACACAGACTCTAAGATCATGACCTGAGCCCAAATAGGAGATTTAACCGACTGAGCCGCCCAGCTGTCCCGGGAGTATTTTAAAGGAAGTGAGGGACCCAAGATTATCCCTACAATCACGCCACTCTTGCTCATTTGCATTCCCTCAGGCTTCTTGAGTGAGAGACAAAGGACTGGGGAATTGTGCTTCTGAGGGTTGGGCCCATGAGTGCACACAGACCTTAAGAATTCTACCTATCATACGTTGTGGGATCAAGGAGGGTGAGGCCTTCTGGAGTGGGTATATACAACTATTTTGAAATGTTTTTCTTTTTCTAGCTGTGATTTCCTCTAGGATCTATCATTTAGCCTCAACTTGGCCGTGTAAAAGGAGTCTAAACATAGAGTTAACTTCTGAATTTGAATGACTGAGATTGGATATATGAAACATCCTCAGCTAGATAGAGGGCTTGAAAAAAAACACAACAACTTAGAGATAAAAGAAAAGCAATCCTCAGAGGGCTGTCATCCGACTTGCCTAGTGAATTGATTTGACAGACATAATTTGATTTGCTGTTCCTAAGGGGGACAAATTTGATTTGCTCCTAAGGGGGAGTAATTTAATTTTAATTACACAAATTTTTTTCTCAGCATTAGTACTTTTGTGCAAAATATTAAAGGAAATGTGGTTGTTTTCCCCTAGAACTGTTGGCTTAAAAGCTTGCTTCTAATTATTTAATAATTAGGTTTTGAAATGGAGAATATATTACTAGATAACTATTCATTTATTTTTATTGTGATGAGCTATAACTACAAGACCATTCGAGGTAAAAAGGCTGCTGAGGTTTTTATAACTGTCCTATATAAAGTGAAAAGACAATTTCCAAATTTCATAGAAAGATAAAATCAGAGTCATCTAGTAAACTAGATACTGTTGCTACACAATAAATCATGCAAAATTTATTTATTGGCTTAAAACAACAATAGTTATAATTTCATGTGCTTTCTATGGATCAGGAAATCAAGAACTGCTCAGCTGGCTGGTTTTGACTCAAGACCTCTCTTGACATTGTATTTAAATAGTGGTTAGAGGGGCGCCTGGGTGGTGCAGTTGGTTAAGCATCCGACTTCAGCCAGGTCACGATCTCGCGGTCTGTGAGTTCGAGCCCCGCATCAGGCTCTGGGCTGATGGCTCGGAGCCTGGAGCCTGTTTCCGATTCTGTGTCTCCCTCTCTCTCTGCCCCTCCCCAGTTCATGCTCTGTCTCTCTCTGTCCCAAAAATAAAATTAAAAAAAACGTTGAAAAAAAAAATTTTTTTTTTAAAAATAAATAGTGGTTAGAGTTAGGCTTCTTTACTCTCCTGTCTGATGCTTACTTTGGGAAGTTCTAGAACAGCTGGAGTTTCTCAGGCATCACGTCTTATCTCACTACATGGAGGCCTCAGGGTGGCTGCACTTCACAGCAGCTCAGAGCTCCAAAGGCATGGAACCTGAGAGAGCCAGAAGGAAGCCTGATTGCCTTTTCTAACCCAGCTTCAAAAGCCACACATCATTCCCATTACTGTCGTTTTTTACAGAAAACAGGAGAAAAGAATAAGAATCCACTATTTTTTTATAGGGAGAGTGTCACAAAAAACTTGATGTATTTTAAACCACCACACCACAACACTCAGTAAGGAAATACCTTCTCAATCTTCACTTTGTTCCTATCTGTCTCTTCTCTTCATTTCCTTTCCTCCTAGTCTTCTCAGGCCAGGTGCTCACATCCATCTATGTGAACTTTTAGAGCCCTCCCTTTTCTACCCTCTTTGTCTTTATTCTCTCTATACCCAGTCTGTATTGTATCCTGTGGCCGGATTAATCTTTCTAAAAGACCACTGTCTTGATGCATTCTTTTGGTTGAAAATTCTTTATGCCAGTTACTATCCACAAGCATGTTTCTTCCTATATGGTTTGTATCAGAATGAAGTCCATGCCTTTTTTAAAAATGTGGATTGTTCAGGTCCCTTCACAGAATTACTGAATTAAAATTTCTTGTATGTAGAACCCAAGAATGTGCAAGTTAGCAAGTGAAAAACCTTTATCAAAGCTGATTCTTAAGCACACTAAAGTGCAGACGTCAACTTAGTGTGTAAGTGCACACAGCAGAGGTTCTCAGTCATAGCATGTTGCCATAGTTATGGAGAAAGCAGGCTGTTGCTAATAATACTAAATTACTGAAATTGGAGCACATCCATAGTTATCCCAATAATGTCATCTTCACTCATCTTACCCTTCCTGTCTTGAGTGGGAGAGAAATTCCTCAGAATGGGAGCAATTTCACATAAGATGTATTCTCAGTATTAATGTCATAAGGGTCTTGTGTCTCTGTGCAGATTCCCCAGGCAGTCTGATCTGAGCTGGACTTGGTTTGTCTTACTGCCATCCCTTGAATACACTTCGTCTTTGCCCCTTTTCTATTTGACTCTCCTTGATAGTAATTTTTTACAGCTTGGTAAATCTTACCATCTTCTGGACAGTTTCCTTTAGGATCCCAAGCTTTGGAGATTTCTCTGCATTCTCAGCTTGTTCAGCAAAATATGTAACTGCCTTTAGCATTTATATGACACTTAGCATATGGTACCTGAAATTGTTAACTGTTAGTTCATCAGATTGCTGTGTCAGTCAGGTTCCAACAGGAAAGATGTAGCATGCTCAGGTAGGCTAAACAGAAGAGCACTTGATAAAGGAACTACCAAAAAGGTGTACATAGGACCTGTGGAAACTACAAAAGTTAGTTCAGTATCACAAGGCTGGTAAAAGTAAGATCTGTTACCCTTCCTCAGCTACAGACTCGAAAAGGGGAAGCAGTTCCTTGAACCCAGAAAAAGAAGCAGATATATGAAGAAAGCTTCCTCACAGGAGCCTTACCTTCAGTGAAGAGAGGTAGCCAGCCTCTGATGACCCCCACAGAATGAGAGCGAAGGGAATAAATATCCAGACTTTCCACTCTTCCCTTTGTTGGATCGTCTGTTGATGGTCACCATAGGCCAGAACCAACTGGAAGCAAGGGGGCAAGGGACCCCATTGATTTGTTCCAGAAGAGCAGCCCAAGGCACAGAGTTGGGGAGAGAATGGTGGAAGATGGAGCTATAGAGGCCTAAGGAAAATATATAGCACAAATACAAATTTGTTATGGTGGAGAGCCTTGTATCAACTTGTGTCTTCCTCATAGCCCTACAATGCGCTGCATATAGTAATTGTTCAGTAACTATATCCTTGTTCTTTTATGCCAGCATGCATTGGTTTCATTTCTCTGGAATGCTTGATAAGGAGGAGTGACAAAAGGCTTTCCCAATGTTAATATCTTACATTTTTTCCACAGTGATTCACTCATATAAACTACTGTGTTTCCTTAATTTCCAGGCCCAATTCCCTTAATGTCTCTAATAGAAAAGGCCAGTTCCTTGAGAAAATGCAGATACAGTTATAATTTGAGTCTCCTAAGTAATTACCAAAAATATAAATTCAAATTAAGCTGGCTGTCATATATTTTGGAAGCCCAAGATGCTATTCTCAGATCCTACCAATTTAGCCTCACTGACTATAAGCACATTACATTCTGTGAAGAGTAAATATGTATACACATGTGCCCCATGTTATGAGAAAATACTGTCAGAGATGCCGGGTTTCTAAAATGAGTAAACAATGTCATATTTACACTAAAAAGGACCCCTACCTTTTCAGAAAGATTCAGCTGGTATTTCCATTATTTGAGTAGAAACAAACATACTTTATTTTTATGAGAGATGCTTTTAAAAAAATAATGACACAGGTTAAAAATAAAGGACAGAAAAAGATATACCATGAAAATACTAAACATAAGAAAGCTGGAGCTACTTAACTGTTATTAGATAAAGTAGACTACAAGATAGCCAGTATTACCAAAGATGAAGAACATTTCATAGTGATAAAAATGTCAATTCATCAGAATGACATAAAAATTTTTAAATTTTTCTATGAACGTTGTATGATGTTCTAAATAACACATTAAGACAGGAAAAATAAATAAAAGACATAAATATAGAAAAGGAAGAAGTAACACTGTCTGTTCTTGTGGATGCCATTATTGTTTAAAAAAAAATCCCAAGGAATCTACAAAATGACTACCCAAACTGAGAAATCTAGCAAGGTCACAGAATACAAGGTCAGTGTACAAATCAATTTTAGTCCTATATATTAGCAACAAATTTCTGTGTATAATGAATACAGAGGGTGAGCCACCTCTGGCTTATTGTTTAATTCACTTCCCATAATTCCTTATTAAAATATTGACTTAGAAGGGTAACATCTTTTTTAATAGCATTGTTTGAATACATAGTCATTAGTACTTGTCTATATATAAGGATGGGATAAAGGGTAATATGCTTATGTCTGCATCAGAAAAGTGATAGTAACTAATGTTCTAATGTGATAAGTAGCCTTTGATTATTGCATTTAATCTGGTGTAGTCCTCGGGTTTTTTTCCCCATGAGTCATAGCCAAAAAATAACTTCCCATTCATCCTTAAAATAATGCCCTCCATGAGTGTACAGATTCATAGAAGTACAAATTTTAGAGGGTACTTTACCCTGAATATCATAACTGATGGTCCCTGACTCTGGAGGTGGCTGAGTCATTACAGAGACCAACAAAACCAGGCGAAATTATCATTTTCTCACTCAGCTGACAGTGAAAGTACAGCTTTTACAACATGGAAAGTCTTAGGGTTTGTTTTTTAAAAACCTTTAAAACAATCTTTGAATCAAAAAAATTTGGTGGCTAGTGATCTCATTTTATAAATGACAGAACTGAAGCCCAGAGAAGTTAAGTGACAGGCTGGATTTCACAAATCTACTTAATGTGGGGGCAAGAGCAAGTAACTCAAACGCCTGAGCTAGAATAAGCAGCCTACACTGCTAAGCCCAGTGCTCTTTCTACCAAACTGTATTGTCTCCCTGAGCACTAAAAAAGGATGAGTCTAGGCTCAAAGGACTGGGATTGACCATTGAAACAAACCTCTTTGTTAGATCCAAAAGGCATTTTGAACAGTAGAGAGCACATTAAAATGAATTTTTAATTTCTCAAAGGGTTCATTGTAAAAGATAAGTCACATCTAGCTTTACAAGTTCTGTGATGTTTACTTCAAAATCATTGTTTGTCTTCAAGTCATCTCTTCATAACGGTTTCCCAAGCATGTCTAAGAGATTTATAAATAGTATATTGTCTGGTTCTTCTCTTCTGAGTAAATGTATTTCTATTTAAGAAAATAATTTTGAATCATATATGAAGACAATTTCCTTAAAAGTACCAATTGTTAGGCATGAGGGCAAACTATTAGAGCCAACCATTGATTTTTCTTGTCCAGAAATTTTAAAGAATTCTTTAGTATTATTTTCACACATATTAAACATTCAGTGTTTACTGAATGAATGAATACATGAATGAGTGAATAACAAAATGGATAGTGTTTTAAAATCTCTGGTGGGCCTTTCCATATGCATGGTTCTTTGCTTTCTATTAAAATTTATTTATTTATTTATTTATTTATTTATTTATTTATTTTTAAATTTTTAACGTTTATTTATTTTTGAGACAGAGAGAGACAGAGCATGAACAGGGGAGGGTCAGAGAGAGGGAGACACAGAATCTGAAACAGGCTCCAGGCCCTGAGCTGTCAGCACAGAGCCCGACGTGGGGCTTGAACTCACGGGCTGCGAGATCATGACCTAAGCCGAAGTCAGCCGCCCAACCGACTGAGCCACCCAGGCGCCCCTCTATTAAAATTTAATAGCAAGCCTTCTGAAAATTCATCCAACTGTTTTACTTGAACTACCAAATATTCTAATTAGTATTATTTTTAAGCAGTATATATGTATGTATGTGTATGTATGTTAATATATACACAGTTATAGATAGAAAGAAATACACACACACACACACACACACACACGTAGGAGAGAAATATTTGGAAAGAGTTTCCAGCTCAGATTTGTTTTTACCCAAATCACTCATACATTTCAAAGCACTAAACTGATAATCTAAAAATATCCTGTTAGGATAATTATACTTCAGGGCTCTGGCTCCCTGTTCAAGCAGAAAGGCCAAGGTGAAGGCAACTGCTGCTGTGGCCAAAAGAGACTCGAAAGTCTGGCTTCAACTCAATGGCACCAGCGCAATTTGAAAAGACCCAATCTTACAATAGCTATTGTCTTCTAGAACCTTGGAAAATTACCCATTTACTAATTACCCATTTACCACTGAAAACACTGAGTAGAACATTAAAAGTGGATGTCAACAATTTGGGGAAATAACTTCATTGGTTTTAATAAAAAATATTATTTAGCACTGAAAATCCAGCTGAGTGTGTGAGAGTGTGGTGTGTGTGTGTGTGTGTGTGTGTGTGTGTGTGTGTTACTCATTATGGCTATAGAATGAGACTGAGACTAAATTTTCACATATGATTTATGGAACCACCTGGCTAATATGTATAAGCCAGCAGTGGCAAAAAGACTTCAACATGTGTACTATATTCAAATGGCTCCCTGGCCTACTATGTTGAGAAAGATTCTGGAGCTGAGTCCAGAGTGCTGTAATCATTAGCAATGATGATTCTCTGCGTATCCCAGATGGAAAGCCTCAGGATGGGCCATATCTGTGCTATATAGACTGGAGTTTTAACACTTTGAATTCCCATTCCACATGTTCTAGATCCCTTAATCTACTAAGCCATTTATTAGATATTTATAGGAAAAAAATAAAAACACAAAACCTTTACCCTCCTCATAAAAGTGGGGTTATATTTAAAGGAGTGTGGGGTCAGGTGGAGGTACCTACAGAGACTATTCCTGATTGTCAGAAAGAGTCCTGATTTCACATGTTCTGCTGGTCACTTCATTAGGTAGTCTTTCAGCTTAGTTTGCTACTCTGGATTTGATAATGGCTACCAGACCATCAATTTCTAAAACGTACCTTAAGGGGTGCCTGGGTGACTCAGTAGGTTAAGTGTCCAACTCCTGGTTTCAGCTCAGGTCATAATCTTATGGTTCTTGAGTTCAAGCTCCACATCTGCTTGGGATTCTCTCTCTTGCTTGGGATTCTCTCTCCCTCTCTCCCTACCCCTCTCCTTCTCTCTTTCTCTCTCTCTCTCAAAATAAATAAACTTAAAAATAAATTAATTAATAAAATGTTCCTTAAGTTCATCACACTGTTATATCAGAGCAGTTTGTAACTAGAGGCCAGATTATGAGGTACTTTTAATTTTTGTTATTTTGTTTTAAATGTTTATTTACTTTTAAGAGAGAGAGCATGAGTGGGAGAGGTGCAGAGAGAGAGGGGGGCAGAGATCCAAAGCAGGCTCTGTGCTGACACCATAGAGCCCAATATGGGGCCCGGACCCACAAGTTATGAGACCACGACCTGAGCTGAAGTCACATGTTCAACAGACTGAGCCACCCAGGTGCCCCTATGAGGTATTTTTTAAATACAAGATGCAACTGTTATACATCTGGTGCTTGGTAGCAGTCAACTAAGTGAATGAGTGTGTTATAGAAGAATAATTTGATTATATCAGCAGGGTTCTTCATAGACCCATTTTGCCTACGAGAACATAGACTTAGATATAACTTCTTTATTCCTTCCTTTCCCTAAATGCTTTTTCCAGTAAAATAAGGGCCCTGAACAGTTTCTGGGGAAAGAGAACATCCCATATATTCATGTGGTATTCACATGGGCCACCAGTTTCCAAGACTTCCAGAACTACTCTTCTGTGCCTCTATTGTACCCTGCCCTGGCTTCCATTTGGTGAAATTTCCATACAATTTCACTGTGTTGAAATAGAATTTTATGTGCCTGTTTCCACGTTGGATTGGGATATCCTTGTGGACAGGGACCATGTCTTGTATCTCTTTAATCTAATATGGCCATTGGCTCATTAAATAATTAATGTATGTTGGACTGAAGTGGATACCTCTAAATGCATTTCCAAGTATTGTCAGCACTCTATCAGAAGATTTTTAAAAAGAAAAGGAATGAAAGAATAGTGACCTAGTTTAACCACTTGTAGGCACATATTAAAATAGTTAATAAATGCTCATGAGAAGGATGAAGGGGTCTTCCATAGTGGTTCTCATACTTAGAAAATCTCGAGAACAAGGTGTTATAAAGATGTAGTCTCAAATTCTGGCTGGAATTTGTTTGGGTCTTATTTGGCTCCTCAAATGTTGTCTGAGTATATGAGTTCCAAGTATTTTTCTTCATTATCAATGTGAATGAGAAGAGTTATTCTAAGATAAGCTAAGCAGAGAGATACAGTAATGTCCAATGAATAGAGTGGGATATCATCACTCCCCCTCCAGCCATTAATAACATAAAACATAGTCTTTTCTGAATTTTCTTGGAGACAGTCTTTGTGTTTGAATGAATACTAAGCAATTGATGTAGATAAGTGTGAAATAGAACAGTATTAGGTGCGTGTCTTCTTTGGGAAGTGTTAGCTTCTTTCAGCCACACAAATCAAAATAACTTACACCTAAGGAAAAAAAAACAGTTTTTCTTTACAGTGACACTGAAGTTTAAAAAAAGTATTTCCATCTAAACTTCAAGTGGAAATCTCTAGTAATGGCATTTCGTGGTGAATTATCAGCCTATTTTCCATTCAGTAAGTATGTGCATAGAGTATTAATGGAACTATCACATAATTTCATACCTATTTTATATTCCTATATACCAGTTAGCATTTAATATACCCTTGAATTTCATTTTCCTGCAAGATATACTTTTAAAAGATTTGGAAATGTGCATCTTTGCTATTAGAATTTCTAAACCACTTTTCTCACACTTCTTTTGAATGGTTGCAATGTCTCAAAGCATAAAATCCAGATGTCTAAAATAGGTAGATCAGGGAGAAACTGCACTGTTCTTCCTTTTTTAAGATGAATATATTTTATCTTATGTGATGCAAATAGAAATATATATTTAGCTTCAGTAATTTTTTTTTGCAAAACTGATTGCTGTGCAGCTGATCAAATAGGGGTTTGGCCACATACTATTTAGGTATTCATTCCCATCTTCTTTGTTCCCATGAATTTAGAACATAGTAAACAATATGTCAGGTTTGTGCCCTCATATCAATGACAGGATTTCATGGGTGATTATTCCCATTGTCAATATTGATGATTTAAATGTTAAATGTTTGTAAAGAAGCAAGGTTTAGAGAGGGGACAGTTTAGAAGTTGGCTAAATCATAAGCGGTAGCAATATGCCGAGATCTTCTACTTCTTCAAGTCATTTTCTTGGCTGGGTCTGGAAATATCACCTAACCATTTGTTTCTTAAAAGACACTGTTTTCTGTGGTCTAATTAGTCATGCATCACATGCACTAGTAATGAAGAGTCCATAAACTGACCACTATGAATCAGGCAGGCATGGCTCATCCCTCAGGTATATAAACAACTTACGTATTTTTGAACACTGCCCATTTGCATTCATCCCTCTCTTCCATCCAATCTCAAAGTCTTTGTTTTATTTCAGGCTGTTTGCCTAATGCAGGTACGAATAATAGTTCCCCCTGTTTTCTAAATGACCAGTAAGATCGAGCAAATCTATAATGAGAATGTTAAGAATAATGACCATGTTTTACATTTATTTGACCTCTTCATTTATAAGGAGTGCTTCAATGTAGACAATTCAGGTTCATTAGCTCTTCCAGATGATGCACTTGCCTCCATCCAGTCTGTCCCTGCACTACCATTGGCATTCATTCTAAGGCATGAAACAAAGTATAATACTCCCATGTTTATAAGATAAAACCCCAACTATTTAGCGTGGAAGACAATGCCTACCCATCTAGTCCAGCCTACCCTTCCAGAACTTCAACTTTGGCTCATAAAGGGATCTTAATACATATTAGGTGAATGACTTAAACAAATGAAGAAGTAGATACATATATAATAAAATTAGTGGTGGGGAAAAGACATCTTGGAAAAAATAGTGCTGTAATTTACATTCATTTCCATATTACCAACCTGGTAGATATTAAATAAAACCTTAATCTTTTCCTCTTCATTAAATTCCTACATCTTGGCAGCCTAATGTATCCCAGTTGTTTTATTGGAATGAAGATTTGTACCATAAAAACCAAACCACAGAAAGGTACTTTTCATGAACTAAAGATATCTCCTTAAACCATTCATAATATACTCTGTTCACCAGATGTGATTAATTTGGTTTGTGACAAGCTATGAAAAAAAAGAGTAATAGATCACTGGGTAATTAAAGTCTTGGAAATGAATGCATTGGAGGCTATAAGAGATTACCACAGGATCATCAAAAAGGGTAGAATATAGATTTTCATCAAGAAATGCCCAAACTGTAAAAATAAGGTTTCATGTACTAGTTTCTTCTTAAATTAGTTTCTTTCATTTTTGACTTAATCATATTATCCACTTTGGATTTAAAGGCCCTGTGCCCATTCTGAGCACTCATTTCTGTATAGGACTTCCTATAAAGTACAGGTTAAAACACACTTTCCTGGGTCCCATCTCCAGAGATTCTGATTCAGTAGAACAGAGTGGGGCTCATTGATTTGCATTTCTAGCAATTCCAGGGGATGCCCATCTCAGGGCAATTAGTGCAAGGATTGCTCTTTCAGTACCATGGCTGTAGAGTGTCTTTCATATTGTTATCAGATTTAATTTAATTCATGTAATTTCATTAGTTGTAACAATCTTGGGAAAGGGGATGCAATTTGTCTTGGAGAAAAGAAGACCCAGGGTGAGTATGTTAACTGATATCAGGTATTATAAGAATTGCCATATGGAAGTGGCCCTCCTATTTATTCCCACATTTTTTTTAAACATTGTGCTGATCATATTGTGTTATAATTGTCTCTTTGCTCGACTATTAGACTATGAGCTCCTTAAGGTTGGGAAAATTGTCTTTCTCCTCTTTCTAATCAGGGTCTAATACCCAGACTAATCATTGGAAATATGAGAGATTAAAATTTTATTTGGGAAACAACAAATGCTATCCTCAGTCTGTCAGTCCTCCAGCATAATCTTTAAATAAGAAACATGCAGGGACAGCAATTGACAGCAGAAAAAAAATTATTTTATTATGAAACATTGTCTCTAAACCCAGTGGAGCCCAAGAGTACCATCTGAACTCCATGGAGAGTTCCTTTTATGTAGGGTACTGGCAGCCTGGAGCCTAGCACCAAAACAGCATAGAAGACCTCTTCCAACCCTAATCCTACTCCCCACAAGTCTCACATTGTCCCACCACTGTTGCAGAAACATAAATCCAGAGAATGCCAATGGAGGAGAAGAGGACAGAAAAGCATGAATTGGGCTGGTGCTTAGAGCAGCCCAATGTAGGCTTTCTGACAATTAAGTCCAGCAGATCTCTCTAGCTGCTTAGAAAGAAGCAAGTTCAAAGAGTAAGGTGAGCAGCAGAAAGAGAGATGGGTATTACTTCTCCTGCCTCTTTGAAATAAAAGACAGGATCGTAGGTGAGAGAAAACATACCCCTACCTAGTACTACAGTACTAGGCACGCTACATCACCTAATACGGTAGCTCAGTGAAAAGTCTTGATCTGACCAAATTTAGCCATACTTCTCCTCAAAAGTGTAGAGAGAAGGATGGGGAAAAATGGAAAAAGAGTCTTCAATTCACTTTTCTTACAAATTAACATTCTCCATTTTTTTGTTCTTTTCTGTAAACCCAAGGGTCTTAACAGCTCAGGTCGTAGAGTTTATAACCATATAACCATGCAGAGCCCATTCATGTTATTTGGGAAAAGAGAGTGAACAAAACAGATGATAGAGTTCATATTTGCCAGGGTCCAGTTCATCCTTTCCAGTGTCTAGATTCTTCCACTTATAAATGTCAAACTGACTGGAGAAATCTTCATCAAGACATGGGTTGCTTTCCCTCTGCTGGAAAAAGAAAAAAATGCCTACCTATTTAGATTATCTTCTGTGTAGGAGGATAATGTCTATAAGATTCTCATCTTGTGAGCTACATACTTCACATAAAATTTTGGTGTTGCATTCCTCCTAAGCCATGTGTCTTCCCTTCTCTGTGAATTTGTTGTCTTGGAAAGACCACTCTTCCCTCTTTCTCTAGTTATTCCTTCCTCATCTTCAGGTCTCCACTCAATTGCCATTTCCTCATAGGAGCCTTCCATGAACTCCACAATAAGGTTGAATTTCCCTATTATATGTACTCATAGTAACAACTCCACCTCTATGTTGTGAAACTTAATACAGTTACAGTTTTATATTTATTTGTGAAAATGTTTTGATTAAAGTTTGTCTCTGCCAATTGGCTACAAGCTGCATCAGGGCAAGAACATACCTGATTTGTGCTCATTGTTAGTCCTTGGTACGTAGAATAGAATCTAGCATATAATAGGTACACAGAATATGAGTGTACTAGTCTATGAGTTATCATGAACTTGCTCCAGTTGCTGTACATTCTTGTTAATACTGGTATTGTTGGTCTTTTGAATTTTAGCCATTCTGGGGATGTGTTTTTTTCATTTTGCATTTCCTGGATTATTAATGAGGTAGGGACCTCTTTAGTTTATTATTTGGATATCCTCTTTTGTAAAAATGCCAGTTCAAGCCTTTTGCCCATTTTGCTATTTTCTGTTTTTCTTATTGATTTTTAAGAATACTTTTTATATTTTCAAACCAGCCCTCTATTGATTGTATGTGTTGTAAGTATCTTCTCCCACTGATATTTTCATTTTTTTAATAGTGTATTTAATAAGTAAAAGTGGTTTTTTTTATGTTAAAGCCACTCAATTATTAAACTTCTTCTTTATGGTTAATTTTTAGGTCCTATTTAAGAAATTTGTATCTACCCTAAGGTCTAGAAGTTATTTTCTTATAAGTTACCTTCTAAAATCTTTATCATTTTACTTTTCAGTTAGATCTGAACAACCACTTGGAATGAATTTTGCATATCCTATCATAGAGAGTTAAGACTCATCATTTTCTTTTCTTTTTAAATTTTTTTAAAACTTCTATTTATTGGGGTGCCTGGATGGCTTAGTCGGTTAAGCCTCCAACTTTGGCTCAGGTTGTGATCTTGTGGTTCGTGAGTTCAGGCCCTGTGTTGGGCTCTGTGCTGACAGCTCAGAGCTTGGAGCCTGCTTTGGATTCTGTGTCTTCCTCTCTCTCTGCCTCACTCTCTCTCTCTCTCTCTCAAAAATAAATAAACATTAAAATTTTTTTAAAAATCTATTTATTGTAGAGAGAGAGCATGCATGCAAGTGAGGGAGAGGGGCTGAGGGAGAGAGAAAATCTTAAGCAGGGCTCAATCCCACAACTGTGATATGATCTGAGCTGAAATCAAGAGTCAGATGCTCAACCAACTGAGCCATCCAAGCACCCCAAGAGTCATCATTTTCTATATGAACATCCAATTGTATGAGTACCATTCATTGAAAAGACCATGCTTTCCTCCACTACATTGCAGAGCCACCTTTGTCATAAATCATATGCCCATATATTTGGGCAGTGGATCTGTTTCTGAGTTCTCTCTGTGTGCCAGTAGTTTACTAGTCTTCCTTAAAACCCAGCACCTCACTGTCTTAATTACTGTGGATTTATAATGAGTCACATTATCTTACAATAAGTTCTATCAGTTTGTCCTTTTTCTTCAAGATTTTCTTGAAGATTTCCTTGATTATTCTTGGCCCTATGCATTTTCAAATAAATTTTGGTCTATTTTTCAATTCCCATAAAACACAAAACTTTTAATAAACATGCTGACATTTAGAGATTACATTAAATCTATAGATCAATTGGAGAGCATTCATGTACTTTATAATATTAAGTGTCCCATTCATTAATATGGTATATACTTCATTTTATTTCTGCCAAGGTCTAGGTTATATTCTTGTATCCTTTTTCATTAGGTTTTTTTCTTCTAGGTGATTAAATGATTTTTTGGTTAAGTAGAATTTGTATTTTTCAATGAGATAACATTTTAGTTTTCATCATTTATATATAAACACAAGTTAATAAAAACACATCACAAAACAGTAAAATTTCAGTTAATATTTATGGTGCATAGTTTCATGTTCACATGTTTTTAAGTATTGTATATATTAACAAATTTCACAACACATCATTATTCTGAGAAAAAATAATTAAAAGACACCTACCAATCTTTTTTTCTTAATTTAAGTAATTTCTACACACCCAAGGTAGGGCTCAAACTCATGACTCTGAGATCAAGAGTCACATCCTCTTCTGACTGCGCCAGTCAGGAGCCCCTAGAAATCTTATAATATATGATAGTAGATCACAAATTCCCAACAACAGCAACAAAAAAATAGTGAAGATTTAGAAATAAATGGCAGTCACATAAGTGTTTTAATTTAACATTTTAGATTTGAAGCCACAATGTCCACACAGCACACAAGGACCATGCTACCATGTATTCACTTCAGTGAGAGGGAATCACTGAAATGCTGAGTTAGGGGCAGGTACAGATAACTTCAATAATTGCTAATGAAAGAGTTTAAAACACACTATAAAAATTTGAGAAACTATAGTATCCTTTCTTGATAAAAACCCTCAAGAAAGTAGATATAGAAGGAACATACCTCAAGATCATAAAGGCCATATACAAAACACCCACAGCTAATATCATCTTCAATGCAGAAAAACTAAAACATTTCCCCCTAAGGTCAGGAACATAACAAAGATGTCCACTCTCACCAGTGTTGTTCAACACAGTGTTGGAAGTCACAGCCTCAGCAATCAGACAACAAAAAGAAATAAAAGGCATCCAAACTGTCAAGGAAGAAGTCAAATTTTCACTCTTCATTGATGACATGATACTCTCCATGGAAAATCCAAAGACTCCACCAAAAAACTGCTAGAACTGATATATGAACTCAGCAAAATTGCTGGGTGTAAAATCAACGTACAGAAATCAGTTGCATTTCTATACACCAATAATGAAGCAGCAGAAAGAGAAATCAAGAAATTGATCCCATTTACAATTGCACCAAAGTCCATAAAATACCTAGGAATAAACCTAACCAAAGAAGTAAAAGATCTGTACACTGGAAACTATAGAAAGCTTATGAAAGAAATTGAAGAAGACACAGAGAAATGGAAAAGCATTCCACATTCATGGATTGGCAGAACAAATATTGTTAATGTGGATACTACCCAAAGCAATCTACACATTCAGTGCAATCCCTATCAAAATACCACCAGCGTTCTTCACACAGATAAAACAAAGAATTCTAAAATTTGTATGGAACTAGAAAAGACCCCAAATAGCCAAAATAATGTTGAAAAAGAAAACCAAACCTGGAGGCATCACAATTCCTGACTTCAGGCTGTATTACAAAGCTGCAATCATCAAGACAGCATGGTACTGACACAAAAAGAGACACAGAGATCAATAGAATAGAATAAAACACCCAGAAATGGACCCACAAATGTATGGCCAACTAATCTTTGACAAATCAGGAAAGAATATCCAATGGAAGAAAGACAGTCTCTTCAGCAAATGGTGTTGGGAAAACTGGACAGCGACATGCAGGATGAACCTGGACTACTTTCTTATACCATACACAAAAATAACCTCAAAATGAATGAAAGGCCTCAATGTAAGACAGGAAACCATCAAAATTCTAGAGAAGAAAACAAGCAACGAGCTCTTTGACCTCAGCAACAGCAGCTTCTTACTAGACATGTCTATGGAGGCAAGGGAAACAAAAGCAAAAATGAACTATTGGGACCTCATCAAGATAAAACCTGCACAGCTAAGGAAACAATCAACAAAACTAAAAGGCAACCGATGGAATGGGAGAAGATATTTGAAATGACATATCTGATACAGGGTTAGTATACAAAATCTATAAACTTTCAGACTCAACACCCAAAAAACAAATAATCCAGTGAAGAAATGGGCAAAGGACATGAACAGACATTTTTCCAAAGAAGACATCCAGATGGCAAACGGACACATGAAAATATGCTCAACATCACTCATCATCATGGAAATACAAATCAAAACCACGAGGCACCAGCTCACACCTGTCAGAATGGCTGAAATTAATGACTAGGAAAAAAACAGATGTTGGCGAGGATGCAGAGAAAGGAGAACCCTTTTGCACTGCTGGTGGGAATGCAAACTGGCACAGCCACTCTGGAGAACAGTATGGAAATTCCTCAAAAAATTAAAAATAGAGCTACCCCATGATCCAGCAATTGCACTACTAGGAATTTATCCAAAGGATGCAAAAAATGCTGATTCGAAGAGGCACATCACCCCAGTGTTTATGGCAGTGCTATCAACAATAGCCAAATTATCGAAACAGCCCAAATATCCATCAAGTGATGAATGGATAAAGAAGATGTGATATATATATATATATACACATATACATATATATATATATATATGTATATGTATATATATATATATATATACACACACACACACATACATATATACATACATAATGGAATATTACTCAGTTATAAAAAAAGAATGAAATCCTGCTATTTGCAACAACAGGATGGATCCAGAATGTATTATGCTAAGTGAAATCAGTCAGAGAAAGACAAATACCATATGATTTCACTCGTATGTGGAATTTAAGAAACAAAACAGATGAACATAGGGGAAAGGAAGGAAAAATAAGATAGAAACAGAGAGGGAGGCAAACCCTAAGAGACTCTTAAATACAGAGAACAAACTGAGGGTTGCTGGTGAGGGGATGGGCTAAATGGGTGATGGGCATTAAGGAGGGCACTTTTTGGGATGAGCACTGGGTGTTGTATGTAAGTGATGAATTCCCAAATTCTACTCCTGAAACCATTATTATGCTACATGTTAACTAACTTGGATTTAAATAAAATTAAAAAAAAAAAACTTTGAGAAAAATGTCATGACTGGGTACATTGGAACTGAATACTTGTACAGGATGGAACATCTGTTAGTAGGTCTCAAGAAACTGGGAACGAAAGTATTTCTTAGGCTCTGGGTTCCTAGTCTTGATACCCTTCCTCAGAAGGCATTTATACACCGTCATTGTCAGGATCAACAGGCATATCTTCCAGAATTCCTTCCTTTGGGCCTCCTTCTTCACCCAGGCTAATGTGAATATGTCCGTAGGGCTGTATTTCCTTCTGGAGGGTCTAGAGTAGAAACTATTTCCTTGCTGCTCCAGCTTCCTGAATCTCCTGACATTCCTTGGCATATGCCCCTCGGGAGTGTAGCTTTTCTTGGAAAGCCAACAATGGCTGGTGGAGTCTTTCTCAAGCAATATCACATTAAAGCTCTGTTCAGTAGCATTTGAAATTCATTTTTAAATTGTTCCTAATATATAGGAATAAAATTGATTCTTGTATACTGCTTTTGTAGGCAGAGACCATGCTAACTTTGCGTATTTATTCTAATCGCTTTTAAATTCTTTTGGATTTTTTACATGTACAATCACATTGTCTCAAATGACTGTTATATTTCTTTCTGTCCAATCCTATGTTTTAATTCTTTTTCATGTCTTATTGTACTGTCTAAAGTCTCCATTACAATGTTAACTAGAAATTATTATGATAGGCATCTTTATTTCAACACAAGGGAAAATTTTCAGCATTTCTTTATTAAGAATGGTGCTTGCTATAAATTTTATGTATTTATCCTTTATCAAATTATGGATTTTCTGCTGAATTCCTAGTTTGATAAGAGTATTTATCATGAGTGGGGCACCTGGGTAGCTCAGTCAGTTGAGCATCCAACTCTTTATTTCAGCTCAGTTCATGATCCCCTGATTGTGGGATCAAGCCCTATGTTGCTCTGCTCTGAGCATGGAGCCTTCTTAAGATTCTCTCTCTCCCTCTCTCTCTCTCTCTCTCTCTCTCTCTCTCAAATACAAAAAGAATTTTTTGAAAATATCATGAATGAATGTTAAGTTTAACCGAATGTTTTCCCCATATTTATTTATTTGTTAAAATGATCTTTTGATATTTCTCTTCTATTTTGTTCATTTGATAAATTACATTGCTTGATTTTTGAAAGGAAAACCAATTTTTCCAGCATGGAATAAACCCAAATTGGTCATGGTGTACATAATTTTTTTTATATATTGATGGATTCATTTGCTGATATTTTACTTAGATTTTTTGAATCTATGGTCATGAGTTAGATACGTCTATAATTTTTCTTTCTTTTAATGTCCTTGTCAGGCTTTGGATTCAAGATTATGCCAGCCTAACAGAATGAATTGAGAAGTATTCATTCCTTCTTTTTTTTTTTTAAGTTTACTTATCTTAGGGGAGGAGGGACAGAGAGAGAGAGAGAGAGAGAGAGAGAGAGAGAATCCCAAGCAGGCTCCACCCTGTCCCCATGCAGGGCTTGAACTCACAAACCATGAGATCATGACCTGAGCTTAACTGACAGGGTCACCCAGATGCCCCAGTTGTCATTCCTTTTATATTTAGTAGAAGGTTTTCTGTTAGCTTGGTGTCTGGTACAATTAATTCACTGGTAAAGCCATCAGATTTTGAATTTTCTTTGTATGAGGGTTTTGAGTATGGATTTAACATCTGATTTTCTGTTTATTCTTTTGTCAGCTTAAGGAAGTTGTGTTTTTCTAGAAATCAGTTCATTTCAAATAATTTTGCAACTTGTTTTCATTAAGTTGTTCTTAATATCCTTTATCATCTTAAATTCTTTAAGATATTTAGGAATATATTCCCTCTTATTACCAATATTTATTTTTACCTTCTTTCTTTTTCTTGATTTGTTTCACCAGGATTATCAATTTTATTAGTCTTTCCAAGGAATCATCCCTTAGGTATATGTTTACTTTATATATTTTTTCTGCTATTATCTGTATCTTTTTCTTCTTTCAACTTTTTAGTTGACCTAAAAAGGCCTGATTTTTTTTTATCATTTTGAGGTGGATGCTTAGATCACTAATTTCAACTTCTTTTTCCCCCAATATATTCATTTAAGGCAATAAATGTTCCTGTAACTATGGGTGTAGCTACATCCCATAAGTTTCGAAATGTCATAATTTATTATCATTTAATCTAAAATATTTTCTATTTCCACTGTGATTTCTTTGACCCAGGAATTATGTTAAAGTGTATTGTTTAACTTCCAAACATGAGGATTTTTTAATTTATATTTTTATTATTTGTGCAGAGCTTACTTCCACTGTAGTTACTAAAGGTAATCTGCATGTGAGTTTCAAACATCTGAAATGTATTTAAACTTCCTTTATGGCTCAGAATATGGTCAACTTTTATAAATTTTCTGTGTGTATTTTAAAAGATTTTAGATTCAACTTGGTAGTTGTAGTGTTTTGTGTGTGTATGTATACACACATATAGTTGTTAATCGTATTAAGTTCTCCTCTATCCATACTGATTTTTTGGTTACTTGTTCTGTCAGTTACTTGGAAAGATATATTAAAATCTCCCACTATGATTGTGGATTTTTGACCGTCTTCTTTCAGTTCTGTTTAAATTCAGCTTTGAATACTGAGAACCTATATTATTGGATCATGCAAATTAAGGCTATTATTTCTTCCTAGATAATTAAACCTTTTATCATAATGAAATGACACTCTTTAACTCTAGTAATACTTCTCTCTCTAAAGTCTATACTTGTCTGATGTTTTTTCAGTTTTTTTCACCTTTATTGAAGTATAAGTGACAAATAAAAATTGTGTCTATTTAAGGTACACAACTTGATGTTTCAATATATGTATACATTGTGAAATAATAACCACAATCTAGCTAACATATACACCACCTCAGATAGCTACCATTTATTTGTTCGTTTTGTTCTTTTCCTTTCTTCTTGTTTTTTCCTTTTTGTGGTAAGAACACTTAAGATGTACCATCTTAGCGAAAATTCAGGTATATTAATTGTACCAATATTAATTGCTACTGTTAACGATAGTCACATTGCTGTTCTAGAGATCTTTGGAACTTACTCATCTTGCATAACTGATTCCCTGTATGTTTTGGGCAACATGTCCTCATTTCCCTCTCCACCCAGCCCTTGACAACCACCGTTTTACTGTTTTCTTTTGTGAGTTTGACTATTTTTGATTCCACGTGTAAGTGAGATCATGCGGTGTTTGTCTTTCTGTGTCTGGCTTATTACATTTAATATAACGTCCTCCAGATTCATCCATGTTGTCACGATGGTAGGATTTCCTACTTTTTTAAAGCTAAATAAGTATGGGAGTGCAGATATCTCTTTGAGATATTGATTTTGTTTCCTTAATATATATATACCCAGAAGTGGGTTTTCTGGATTATGAAGTTGTGCTATTTTTAACTTTTTTTTTGAGGGCTATCTGTACTGTATTCCACAGTGACTGTACCAATTTACATTCCCACCAACAGTGCACAAGGGTTCCCTTTCCTCCATATCCTTCCCAAAACTTGCTATCTTTTGTCTTTTGGTAATAGCTACTCTAACAGGTATGAAGTGATATCTCGATGTGGTTTTGGTTTGCATTTGCCTGATGATTAGTGATGCTAAACACCTTTTTATGTACCTGTTGGCCATTTGTATGTCTTTTAAGAAATGTCTGTTTATTTTGCCTGTTTTTTTTGGTAGGAAACATATTATTAGGCATTTTATTTATTTTTTTCAGTTGTTTTAATTGAGGTATAATTGGCATATCATTAATTCATTTCAGGTATACAGCATAATGATTCCATAATTATAAATGCCAAATGATCACAATAAATCCAGTTAATATCTATCACCATACATAGTTACAAAACCTGTTTTTCTCATGATGAGAACTTTCAAAGTCCACTCTCCTCGATACTTTCAGTTTATTTTTTCCTTTGCCGGTTAAATGTCAAATTGGGTTTGATATTTGTATAGTTTTACCACCTTTCTATTGGCTAATGTTTCCATGGTATGTTTTTTCCATCCTTTTGCTTTTAGCATTTCTGTATCTTTCTATTTCAAGAGTGCAACTGTATCAAGTACCTCTGATGCCCTATCTTATATTCTCGCAGCCCACCTTTTACTTGACCATTGCTGCTGTGACCAGTTTCGTGCCATTGTAATGTGTGATTACTCACTGGGTGTGTCTGGCTTCCTGCCCAGGGACTCACCCATACACAGTGTGAAAGTATGGGGGAGGTGATATGCCAGGGGCAACTCTTGGCCAGTAGGGGACAGGATCTGGTGGACAGAGGCTCCTCACACATGCTGCTCAGAAGGCCCAGAAGGATGGAGGTCCCAGTTGCGGGTCCCAAGGACTAACTGGACACTGTAACTTTATTGGCTTGCCCTCCTCCTGTAGATTCTCCCCAGGCCCCACTGCCAGCTTTATGGCTGCTTTCGTGCTATAAGACCATGTGGCCCGAAAAGCCTAAAATATTCATTATCTGGTCCTTTACAGAAAAAATTTGCTGACACCTGTTCTAGGGATCACCACACGCATCCTTAACTTAATGTCTCATAGAATTCAGTATTTCTGTCACTTCCTGAACAAGACCTTAAAACAATTGAACTTCATGTCCCTGCCTCATGACTAATCTTTTTTTTAAATACCACAAAATACTTTTAGTATTCTTTTATATGGTCACTATTCATTTAGGTTGACCCATATATTTACCACTTCATTGTTCTTCATTTGTTCCTCTGGAACAACTTCTATCTTGGATAATTTTCCTTCTACCTAAAGAATGTTCTTTCATATTTTAGTATAGAATCTCTGATGATGGATTCTGTCAGTTTTTGTTTGAAAATATCTGCATTTACCTTAATTTTTGAATGATATTTTTATTGCATATAGAAACCAAGGCTGGCAGTTATTTTGTATTGACACTTTAAAGATAGCATTTCATTGTTTTCTAGCTTCATTGTTTCTTTCTAAAATACAGCTGTTTGGGGCGCCTGGGTGGCTCAGTCGGTTAAGCGGCTGACTTCGGCTCAGGTCATGATCTCGCGGTCCGTGAGTTCAAGCCCCGCGTCGGGCTCTGTGCTGACAGCTCAGAGCCCGGAGCCTGTTTCGGATTCTGTGTCTCCCTCTCTCTGACCCTTCCCCGTTCATGCTCTGTCTCTCTCTGTCTCAAAAATAAATAAACGTTAAAAAAAAAAATTAAAAAAAAAAAGAAAATACAGCTGTTTTTTGTTGCTACTCTGAAGAGAATCTTTCGTTTCTTTTTCTCTGGCTGCTTTAAAGGTTTTGTTTGTTTGTTTTGATTTGGTCTTTTTGTCTTTCTAAACTTTTAGCAGTTTTACTATAATATGCTTAGATCTGAGTTTTTTGTTTATTCTGCTTGGCTTTTAGATTGCTTCTTGAATCTGAGACTTGATATTATTTGTGAGTTTGGAAAATTCTTAGCTATTATATTGTCAAAGATTGCTTCTTCATTTTCTCTCTTACTCTAGAACTTTCTAACCATTCTCTTATATTTCTCTTTTGCTATGTTCTGTACTTTTCCTACCTCTCACTTCCCCTTGCTTCATTCTGGATATTTTCTTCTGCTGTTTTAGTTCCCTCGTTCTCTTTTCAGCTATGCCTAATTGGCTGTTGAATACATTTAATCACCTAATATAATGAGAATTTGGGGTGATTCTAAAAGGATTTAGTCCTGTGAGGCTTGTTCACACATACTCTGATATAGCCCTTTAGGAGTCCAACCAAAAGGGGGCAGTAGTAGTAGTAGTTTCTAGAACATCTCCATGGTGGGACCCATTCCAGTTTTTGTCCCCCAGTCCCCTAGTCTGTTTAAAGCTCTGCCCAGAAAGTATTTCCGTGTTAAATGTTAGTGAAGTACAGTTATCTATCCTTTTTTCCTATAACGACCTAATCTAGATTCTGTGATAATGCAGTGTGTTCAATAAATGTTTAATGGATAAAAAAAAAAAAAATTGTTTTACATTTTCGCTGTAGGCAGAATAGGGAAGGAAAGTTGAACCCAATATTAGAAAGGACTTCCCAGTTATTAAGCCTTCCCATAACGAAAAGGGCTGCCTCATAACTACTAGGTGCCTATCCCAAGAAATGCTCGCAAGAACATTCAAGTTCAAATGCCCAACTTTAAAAATCACTTGTCAAGAGACTGTGGAAATAATTACAGGTTTGGCATTAATCTGGGTCAGATAACCTCCCAAGTTTTTTTCCATCCTTTAGTTTCTGTGAATCCAGTTTGTGTTCCAGCTATGATATTCTATTTCTTTTCTTTTTACGAAAAATTTTTAAAAATTTTATGTCTTTAGTACTTTGCTTCCTGGTTTCTGACAGTGTGATCTGAATTACGGAGTGTAGGCCTTCTGACATATCTTCATAAAGAATAGGCCAGTCAAAAGTACTGATAGTTAGGAACAGGGAGTATTTTTTTTTTTTTAAGTTTATTTATTTATTCCTAGAGAGAAAGAGAGAATCCCAAGCGGGCTCCACACTGTCAGCCCAGAGCCCAACGCGGAACTCAATCTCATGAACTGTGTATGAAATCATAACCTGAGCCAAAATCAAGAGTGAGATGCTTAACCAACTAAGCCACCCAGGCACCCCAGGAACAGGGAGTTTAAAGCAAGCTCACTGGGCAGTTTGACTTGGTGAATATGTCTTTGCTTATCAAAGGCAGGCACAAGTCCTTTTTAACAGAGTAATCATTTAGGTAAGGGACTTTAAGTCAATGGACAGAGGAAGATTCACATGTGTATATAATTATAGGGAAAAAATTGATTTAGTTGATTCATTAGGAGAAATACTATCAACAATTGAGAAGCTTACTTTCATGTAGACAAAGGTAGTATCTGAGTTTTTGTTCTCAAAGATTAATTTATTCACTCATTCATTGAATCAGCAACTATATTTTGAGAACCTAGGGCAAGAAAAAGTATGCCAAAGATACACTTTGTTTGGTGATACTTTTCAACATTTCACAAGTGAATTTTATGAAAACTTTCTAGGACTTCACATCTTTTGGAATAGAGTGGTGTTTTCTTCTATTTGGGGAAAAAAACATAAACAATTCAAATATTTTTTCCTTTAAAATGGGCTACTGTTGTGGCGCGTGGGTGGCTCAGTCGGTTAAGTGCCTAAATTCGGCTCAGATAATGATCTCACAGTTCGTGAGTTCGAGCCCCACATTGGGCTCTCTGCTGACAGCTCAGAGCCTGGAGCCTGCTTCAGATTCTATGTCTCCCTCTCTCTCTGCCCCTCCCTGCTCACACGTGGGTGCTTAACCGACTGAGCCACCCAGATGCCCCTAAAATTGTTTTTTTTAAGTCTTTTAATTAAAAAAATGCAATTTTATTCAAAGTTGAAAAAGTCTTACGTAAATTTCAAACTGTCTCTAATATTTCAGAACCTAAGAGTAAAAGACAAAATACAATGGTGATTACATATATGAGTCTATCCATTACTTCATTGTGTTATGTAGGGAGAAGCACTTACACTGTAGTCTGAAACAAAACACAAAATATATTAAAGTAAACCATTTCATTTGTTTAAATACAGAATACAAGAATTTCAGTACAAAATGCAAGAATTTAAAAAGCCAAGTTTTTCTCTGCATTTAATATTGAGCTAGTAATTCAGGATTTTTCCATATTTTCATATACATCATGACCAAACCAAGCATAATACAATATTTTATTTGTCAAAATTGTCTTCTTCCTAATATAATTTATTTAAAGTAAAGTTAAAAGAATGTCATTTTTTATGTTGAGTGAGGCCAAATATTACCAACGATTTTATTAAACATAAATTTTCCCATATAATATTTGATAAAATAAAGGTTTTAACTTCAGATAATCTCTTTGTCATATATCACACCAAAATTATAAAGTGATTTTCTAAATTATTAAGACTTTTCAAAAGCTATTTAGCAGTTATTTTTTTAATTAAGAAATAACTAAACTACAAAGATAGAGAGTCTTGTACTTTACAGTTGAGGAAACTGAGGCTCAGAGAAAATGAACCATTTGCTCAAAGGACAAAAATTAATAGATGGCAGATCCTGGATTCATATTCAGGATGATCTGATTCTAAAATTCATGCTCTTAATCACTTATGCTAATGTGTGGCTTACACAACGACAGTGGGAACTGAAAGAAGGGGAGTCTGAGTGGTATTTCAAAGACCAAATCCATAGGCAGTGCTGATAGCTTGGAGACATGAAAGTTTTGATGAGTAAGGTTAGAAATGATACTAAGTCTCCTAACTAAGAGATTTAGGAAAGTAGTGTTGCTACTATAAAAAATACCATAAAAATATAATTAATTAATTAATTAATTGATTAAATAAGCAGGTTAGGAATTTCATTTACGGAAAAAGATGCTGAGATTGATTTTGGCCTTTCTAAACCACAAATAACATTAAGACTTACAGGTAGAAGGGTGCCTGGGTGGCTCAGTCGTTGAATATTCAACTCTTGATTTCAGTTTACATCATGATTCCAGGCTCGTGGGATCCAGCCCCACATTGGGCTCCAAACTGAGTGTGGAGCGTGCTGGGGATTCTCTCTCTCTCTCTCTCTCTCTCTCATTCTGCCCTTCTCCCCTGCTTGCTCACTCCCTCTCTCTCTAAAATAATAATAAAAAATCTTTAAAAAAAATATCTACCCCCCCCCCAAAAAAAGAAGACTTACAGGTAGAGCCATCATATAAAGCATTTGAAAATACAGGACTTGGGGGCACCTGGGTGGCTCAGTTGGTTAAGTGTCTGACTTCGGTTCAGGTCATGATCTCACGGTCTGTGAGTTTGAGACCCGCATCGGGCTCTGTGCTGACAGCTCAGAGCCTGGAGGCTGTTTCAGATTCTGTGTCTCCTTCTCTCTCTGCCTCCCCTGTTCATGCTCTGTCTCTCTCTGTCTCAAAAATAAATAAACGTTAAAAAAAATTTTTTTTTAAAAAAAGAAAATACAGGACTTGGATTCTGTTGAAAGTCAGTGCTGAAAATATAGATTCAGGATCCATCCACTAAGGGTAGTAGTTGAAAAGTGCAGTGAAAGAGAACTGAGAGAATGAGAAGAGAATGAGGACCTGGAGACATGACCTAAAAACATGATCTAAGCCTCAAGGAAGGTACTCACTCGTGGGCTTAAGGAGGAAAAACTGTGAGCAAAGAAAATAAATAAACAAATAAATAAATAAATAGCAAAAAGTTAAAAGAAAACCGGGACAACCTACACTCATGAAAGCCAAGAGATAATAAACATGGCTAAAATTTACTGAGCACTTACCATGTGCTGTGTATTTCACATACATCATCTTACTTAATCTTTATAGTAACTCAGCAAGGTAGGTCTGTGTATCTTTATTGATAGATCAAGACACAGAGGATTTACAAAATTAAACCATATACCTATCACTCAGTTGGCAAGTCCTAGGGCAAAAACTGGAGTGCATATTTCCAGCCTCCAGAGTCCATTTTCCAACCAGTGGTCTCTAAAGTGTACACGGCAAACCACTGTGGTGTGGGGAAAAAATGTTAGAATTACAATTATTATATCTGATTCTTTTTAAATTGCATTTCTTGTGTATATTTTATAACATACATCCTATATTAGTATGGTAATATATGCATATTTTATATTTATTGGAGTATATGCCCTAATAATATGCAAATGTAAGGAGACAAAAATAATTGGAATCATTTCTTTAAACCACTATGCAAAACTGCCATTTTGTCTTGTCACATCCTCAACAAGAAACTATATTCATTTTCTATGGCCATGTTGTCTTTTAAATGCAGTACTGGTTGTACTTGAGTTAACAAGAACCGTTTGTTTCATAGGTTGTTTTCAAGTCATTTGTTGATATTTTCAGAAACTTGTGAAGGCTTTGGGGTTATTTGGTTCTTAGTAATAGTAGAAGAAACACAGGCCTTCTACCAGACAGACCTGGGTTCAAATATCAGCTTTGACCTTACTGACCTTGTGACCTCAGACAAGTACCTCATTTCTCAGAGCCTCAGTTTATTTATCTTAAACTGGAGATAATATTAACCTTGCAGATTATTGCAAAGTTTAGCAATATCATAAGAAAATAACTTAGCATTGGGCATTGCATACAGCCAATACTTCTAAAAGGACAGCAAGTAACATTAATAGGAGCAGTACTTAATTACTGTAGACAATATCTGTGGCCCAGTAGTCATGTCCCCTCTAAAATTGGGGATTTTACAATATATCTTTGGCAAAGTTATGCCTATATTGCTCTTTTTTTCTGTTCAATGTTTTTATTTAGTTTTGAGACAGAGAGAGACAGAGCATGAGCAGGGGAGGGGCAGAGAAAAGAGAGACACAGAATCTGAAGCAGGCTCCAGGCTCTGAGCTCTCAGCACAGGCCTGATGTGGGGCTCGAACTCATGGACTGTGAGATCATGACCTGAGCTGAAGTCTGATGCTTAACCAACTGAGCCACCCAGGCGCCCCATTGCCTATATTGCTCTTAATTCAACCTAGAAACTTGTTTCAACATAGACAAGTATTTAGAAGTAGACAAGTAGTCTAGAAAAGTATTTTCCAGAAATATTGAAGCCACTGCAAATAGCTCTGTGGATTGGGGAATGCCATTTATATGAACTACAGGCATATCTGAAAGATGTGGGTTCAGGTCCAGACCACTGCAGTAAAGTGAGTATTACAATGAAGCAGGTCAGATTAAATTTTTGTTTTCCTGGATATAAGAGTTATATTTACACAAGACTGTAGTCTACTGATTGCGCGTAGCATAATGCCTAAAAAACCAGTGTACATACCTTAATTTAAAAATACTTTTTGGGGGCACCTGGGTGGCTCAGTCAGTTAAGCATCCAATTTTGGCTCAGGTCATGATCTCACAGCTCATGAGTTTGATCCTTGCGTCGGGCTCTGTGCTGACAGCTCAGAGCCTGGAGCCTGCTTCGGATTCTGTGTCTTCCTCTCTATCTGCCCCCCCGACCCCTCTATCTCTATGTCTCTCTCTCTCTCTCTCAAAAATAAATAACCATTAAAAAATTTAAATACTTTATTGCTTAAAAAAAAAAAAGTCAAGCCATCATCTGAGCTTTTAGCAAGTTGTACTTGTTTTGCTGGTGGGTGGTTTTGCCTCGATACTGATGGCTGCTGGCTGACCAGGGTGGTAGTTGCTGAAGGCTGAGGTGGCTGCGACCATTTCTTAAAATAAGACAACAGTGAAGTTTGCCACTTCACTGACTCTTCCTTTCACAAACAATTTCTTGTAGCATGTGATGCTGTTTGATAGCATTTTACCCACAGTAGAACTTCTTCCAGAATTGGAGTCGATCTTCTCAAACTCTGCCACTGCCTCAGCTAAGTTTGTGTAACATTCTAAATCCTCTGTTGCCGTTTCAACAATCTTCACAGCATCCTCACCAGGAGTAGGCTCCATCTCATGAAACCACTTTCTTTGCTCATCCATAAGCAGGTCCTCATCCGTTAAAATCTGATAGGAGATGGCAGCCATTCAGTTGCATCTTCAGGCTCCACTTCTAGTTCTAGGTCTCTAGTTCTTTCCACCACATCTGCAGTTTACTGCCTCCACCAAAGTTGGAACCCCCTCGAAGTCACTCATGAGGGTTGGGATCAACTTCTTCCAAACTCCTGTTAATGTTTATATTTTGACCTCTTCCCATGAATCATGAATGTTCTTAATGGCATCTAGAATGGTGACTCCTTTGCAAAAGGTTTTCAATGTACTTTGCCCAGATCCATCAGAAGAATCACTAGCTATGGCAGCTATAGCGTTACAAAATGTATTTCTTAAGTAATAAGACTTTTTGAAAATTGAAATTACTCCTTGATCCATAGGCTACAGAATGGATGTTGTGTTAATAGGTATGAGAACAACATTAATTCCATTGTCCATTTCCATTAGAGCTTTTGGGTGACCAGGTGTATTGCAATATTTTGAAAGGAATCTTTTCTTCTGAGCAGTAGGTCTCAAGAGTATGCTTAAAATACTCAGTAAACCATGTTTTGAAGAGATGTGCCATCATCCAGGCTTTGTTGTTCCATTGATAGAGCACAGGCAGAGCAGATTTAGCATAAATCTTAAGGGACCTAGAATTTTCAGAATGGTAAATGAGCATTGTCTTCAACTTAAAGTCACCAGGTACATTAACTCCTAACAACCAAGTCAGCCCGTCCTTTGAGGCTTTGAAGCCAGGCATTGACTTCTCTCTAGCTGAGAAAGTCCTAGATGGAATCATCTTCAAGGACATAACTGTTTTGTCTACAGTGAAAATATGTTATTTAGTGTAAGCTACTTACGTTAATTATCTTACCTAGATAACTTGCTGCAGCTTCTATATCAGCACTTGCCACTTCACCTTGCACTTTTACGTTATGGAGAAGCCTTCTTTCCTTAAACCTCATGAACCCACCTCTGCTAGCTTCAGACTTTTATTCTGCCAGCTTCTTCATCTCTTTCAGCCTTTACAGAGTTGAAGAGAGTTAGGGCCTTGCTCGGGATTAGGCTTTGGCTGAAAGGAGTGTTGTAGCTGGTTTGATCTTCTATCCATAACTTTCTCCATGTCAGCAATAAGGCTGTTTCACTTTCTTATCATTTATGTGTTCACTGGAGTAACAGTTTTAATTTCCTTCCTTTGCATTTACAACTTGGCTAACTAGTGCGAGAGGCCTAACTCTTAGCCTATCTCAGCTTTTGACATGACTCCCTAACTAAGCTCTATCATTTCTAGCTTTCACTTGAACACTTAGAGGCCATTATATGGTTGTTAATGGCTTAATTTCAGCATTGTTGTGTCTCAGGGAATAAGGAGGCCCAAGAAGATGGAGAAAGACAAGGGAGTGGCCAGTGGGTAGAGCAGTCTGAACACACACAACATTTATTGATCAAGTTTGCCATCTTATATGGGTGTGGTTCGTGGCACCCCAAAACAATTACAATAGCCTGAGAAACTTAACAGAAACCCATGGGGGAGGGGAAGGAAAAAAAAAAAAAGGTTAGAGTGGGAGAGAGCCAAAGCGTAAGAGACTCTTAAAAACTGAGAACAGGGGCGCCTGGGTAGCGCAGTCGGTTAAGCGTCCGACTTCAGCCAGGTCATGATCTCGCGGTCTGTGAGTTCGAGCCCCGCGTCAGGCTCTGGGCTGATGGCTCGGAGCCTGGAGCCTGTTTCCGATTCTTTGTCTCCCTCTCTCTCTGCCCCTCCCCCGTTCATGCTCTGTCTCTCTCTCTCTCCCAAAAATAAATAAAAAACGTTGAAAAAAAAAATAAAAAAATAAAATAAAATAAATAAAAAATAAAAAATAAAAAAAACTGAGAACAAACTGAGGGTTGATGGGGGGGTGATGGGAGGGGGGAGGGGGGTGATGGGTATTGAGGAGGGCACCTTTTGGGATGAGCACTGGGTGTTGTATGGAAACCAATTTGGCAATAAATTCCATATATTGAAAAAAAAACCAATTACAATAGTAATATCAAATATCACTGTTCACAGATCACCATAGCAAATAGAGTAATAATGACAAAGTTTCACATGTTGCAAGAATTACCAAAATGTGACACGGAACCATGAAGTGAGGCACATCTGTTGGAAAAATGGCGTCAATAGACTTGTTAGACAAAAGGTTGCTAATAATCAATAAAGCAAAGTACAACAAAACAACGTATGCCTTTATAATAACCATGGCTCCTCCTGCTCTTGTATAGAGCAGTAGCCCTACTGGCAGAGACATAGAGGGCCAAAGATGGCCTCAACAGAATGCCACTGCCCTCACTTGCATTGGTTGGTGTGTTGAATGCTTGTCTACTTGTTTGATGCTCTTTGCAGATCTGTACTCCCGACTTGGTGGTATTCCTGGCTTGTGCCAATCAGAGGCTCAAAGAGAGATTACTGAAGCGTGCAGAGCAACAGGGGCGGCCGGATGACAATCTGAAAGCTACCCAAAGGAGACTAATGAACTTCAAGCAGAACGCTGCTCCATTGATTAAATACTTCCAGGAAAAGGGGCTCATCATGACAGTAAGTTAGCTATACTTTTACATACATGCCCACTACAGGAATGATCTTTCAGATGTCTAATTAACCTGTTCTCATTTAGAAATCCTCTTTACCTTAAAAAAGTGGCTTTTCTTGGGTGCTCCAGGATCCAATGGGAAAAAAAAATCAGTGTTTTTTACCTGATTTGCCTTTTTAAGTCATAATGATGAAACTACTTTCACTTTAGTTTGATTTTACAAAAAAAAAAGATAAATTTTAACCTTATTTAAAGTTCTTTAGCTCCCAAATAAAAAAGTATTTCTAAATAATTGTTTGGATAATTTTAATGTTTATTTATTTCTGAGAGAGGAAGACAGAGCATGAGTGGGGAAGGGGCAGAGAGAGAGAGGGAGGCACAGAATCTGAAACAGGCTTCGAGTCATCAGCAGAGAGCCTGAGGTGGGGCTCAAACCTGGAAACGGTGAGATCATGACCTGAGCCGAAGTTGGTCGCCCAAATGGCTGAGCCACCCAGGCGTCCCTTGTTTGTATAATTTTAAGTAGTACTTTCCCAACTTCTCAACTCTTGTGTCTTTGGAAACCCGATAAAACTGATAGAGTTAAAAACACATACCTGACATAGTGTTATATTAGACTTAAATTGTAAGTTAGGCTTTATTACAATGTACCACATAAGGAAATTCCAATGGCACAAAAAAGTTTCCTAAGTGTTTGACTTGCTCAAAGAAGTAATGCTGTCTCAAAATGGAAGGCATTGATCTTTTTGCCCCATTAACAATGTTAATATTAATATTTTCATAATTAGTTTTTCTGTGGTTGATGATACTCAGTGTACCAATGAAAAGACTGAATCATTACTTAATACAGTTATTAGAATACAGTAAGTTAGAGGTGAAGATTCAGCCAAATTGTGATCTCATAACATCGGAGACTTAAGTATTAAAATAGAAGAAACAAAGAGAATCATTGGGCATCTGAAGAAAACATTTTATGGGAAGAAGACACTAACATCAGTGCAGCTCCATTGTAGCTGGATGGTAGCAAAATAGCAGAACTCTTCCTCCAGCCCTTGGGTCCTTCTCATCAGACCAGAGATTCTTGTCTAGTGGGGTTACGAGGCCCGGTAGACAATCTGATGAAAATGATGCATTTCTGTCTTAATAAAATGCACAAAAGATTTTTTTTTTTTTACAAATTTTAGTTAAGTCTACTGAAGCTCATCCACAGAGATCCTATGACTTAACAATTCCTGAGTTAAAAAAATCTCTTTATTAGACTAAGATGCCCTTAGATCTGAGACAGTCACGACACTTGAATAAAATCTATTTGCAGTCTTTATAGCACTGTAAAGAAAAATTTTTTAGGATTTGCTTTTGAGTCAAAACTGTCATGTCAGAGAATTGTAAATCTGATCTGAAAATTGTTCACAGTGCCAGAGTTCATTTTATGGTCTAAAAGAGACATTAATAGGAAAGATTCGAGAAAATCAGGGTGGATGTTTCTCTGGTTATTTTTTGTTGGGATTGTTCCTTGTTTCCCTTGTAAATTACCAATGCTGACTTCTGCCTGTGTCATGAAAAAAGAAATTTACCCTACAGACCAAACCCCCAGCTGCAAAGTGCAGAGCCAGGGTTTTAATTGATGTTTGCAGGGCTTAAAGGTATTACCAGAGTGTCTCTGATTACTCCCTGCTTGTCACGTTCGTCATCACAAGCAAAGCAGATTTCCCAAATGAATGCAGAGTGGGGATTGTTAATTTACTAATATTTTGCATGGAGGTGAAACGCCATTGCCTCTAATTGAGGGAGTCAATAACAATGTGGATGACAGCCTGTAACCTCACTGCTAAAATCAAATAAGCTTTAAGATAAACGCCTCTAATTACTGGGACAGTTGCCTCGGAAAGTCACCTTTTGAAAAGTGGTGAACACAAACACAGGCTAAGCTCTGGGGAATAGAATTTGAAAATTTAGTCTGACAAAGGAGCAAGTACTGCATCCTGAATCACATGTCCTCCTTCAGAATGCGGATCATAGTTCGGTTTTGGAATTACGGCATATTTGGTAGCATTTCTGCTTTTAAAGATGAGTCAAGAAATAAAAAGGGTCATCTTTATTAATCACAAGCATATCAAGATTTTAATTAAAAAACTGGGAGTTAATAGGTCAAACCAAATGTTTCCTTTTCTCTGTAGTTTTTTTCTGTTTCTTCAACCTTCCCGTCCTAATTTATTCATTTAGTAAGTATTTATTGAGAACCATTGGGTGCGAGACACTCTGCTAAATAAGCAAAAAGTAAGGATCTTTACTTTATTCCCTGACATATTGCAAATTCCTAGAACAGTACCTGCCTGGTACATACTGTGCTCCCAGTAAATGAGCAAAGCTGAATGATTATTTGTTAATTAACTTAGTTTCATAGGAATCAACACTAACATTTAAATACAAGTACACTTATCCCTAAACTGCCAGTGCATAGCTATTGGTTAATTATCACCACCTTCCCTAACATCACTGCACAGGGTGGTGGGAAAGAAATCTAAACAGCACAAACCCTCAGCAGATTTGGCAATTGACCTAAACATAAGAAAGGCAATGAAGATACTTGGTAATAGTTTACCCAACCAAATCCATTCTCCGAAAATTACTAAGTCGAAAATTCTGTCATTGCTTCTCAATACTTGAGGTTGATGAATTTGTAAATAGGTAACATGGTGAAGCTGTATTTCCTTTAAATACCATCGCTTTTTGTATCCTATTTAAATAGTCATTCTCATGTAACCAAAAGGCTCATTAATTCCTATTTGTTGGGTTTAGTAACTGAGACAGAATATAGCAAGGAGATTAGGGCACCTGGGTGACTCAGTTAGTTGAGCATCCTACTCTTGATTTCGGTTCAAGTCATGATCTCACAGTTCCTGAGATCAAGTCCTGCATCTAGCTCTGTGCTGATGGCACCAGGCTTGCTTGGGATTTTCTGTCCCTCTCTCTCTACCCCTCCCCAGCTCATGCCACTCTCTCTCAAAATAAATAAATAAATAAAAATAAAAAGAATATAGTCAAGGAGAAGTTTTCTTTTTTTAATATAATTTATTGACAAATTGGTTTCCATACAATACCCAGTGCTCATCCCAACAAGTGCCCTCCTCAATGCAGATCATCCACTTTCCCCTCTCCCCCACCCCCATCAACCTTCAGTTTGTTCTCAGTATCCAAGAGTCTCTCATGGTTTGCCTCCCTCCCTCTCTGTACCTTCCACCACCCTCCCCTCCCCCATGACCTTCTGTTAAGTTTCTCAAGATCCACCTATGAGTGAAACATATGGTATCTGTCTTTCTCTGACTGACTTATTTCACTTAGCATAATACCTTCCAGTTCCATCCATGTTGCTGCAAATGGCCAGATTTCATTCTTTCTCATTGTCAAGTAGTATTCCATTGTATATATAAACAACATCTTCCTTATCCATTCGTCAGTTGATGGACATTTAGGCTTTTAAGGAGAAGTTTTCAAAAGTTAACAAGAAAGGCTATGGAGGTATTCTGGAAGATACTTGGGTGACAATGGTGTATGTGTGTGTTGGGTATACATCCCTCTGAATTGTTTTAAATTCACTTTTTAAAAAAATTAAGTAGACAGTGCCTTCTAGAATGAAACCTGATACTGATAGAATCTCAGTGTGAAGAGCCTAGAGGATACATGAGAAATATCCACTTGGAGTTGAATATAGGGCAGCTTATAAGGAATCACACTGTCTGGGCAACAAGCGTTTATGGAATCCTACTGTGTGCAGAGCTGGCAAGGCCGAGCTGCCCTAGAAAAGGTACTGTTGCTTCATTTAGGAGAGGAGTATCTTCATGGATGATAGTCCCCATTTCCAGAACTAAATTAAAATGTGAATCAGATTACTTTTATTATTATGGGCTCTAAAACTTAAAATACATGTTATGACACCAGTTTCGTTCTCTGATCTTTTGTATAGAAAGGAAAATAAAAGCACTGAGAGATAAAGCTATTTGCTCACAAAGTGCAATGCACATAGAGCAAAGCAGCATCCAGTGTTCTGGGAGTGAATCAGGATGCTTCCTAAACAACCTCACAACAGTGTTGGGGCTGGGACAAGGGGATACCAAATCTGTAGCTGATTCTGGTGTTCTGTCTCAGTAACAAGCAAGCACCAACTCACAACCTCTCCACACCCAGAGCTTGCTCAGTGTCAGTGCTGTTCATACTCTGCAGACAGAGCAAACCAAATGACTCAGTGAAAGCAGCTCCTTTCAAAGTGGGAAATTGATGCCAATTATACGGCAAACCCATCATCAATGCCTGATGATAAGAGCACTCACACCAGTAAAGGCAGTATTCTCATTGTGATGTTTCATGAAGGCATTTACAGGAAAAATGAGGATGAACTTAAACAATGAACATGCTTCCTTCTCCAAAAGAATGTAAAATATTTTTCTATTGATGATATTATTTCAGACATCCGTGAAATAGAGTCCCAAAAGCCCCAACGCATGACCTTCCAATCATCTTAAGTAGGGCCTTATATGAACTAAATGGTGTAGATAAAATCAAGATAATATCCAACTGAACACATCTGAAAGAGTCACATGAAGGAAGCCTCAGTTCCAAGCACTTTGACAGACAAGTCTATCTAAGAATACTTTAGTTAAGGCCTGTGCTGTTTTCTATGGGACTGGCTTTCATCACAGCTTGTTTTTATTTGTAATTTTTTTCAAAGTAAAATGAAACTAAGAGATAGTTGGTAGCTGAATGTCATATCATACTAACAGCTTCATATAAACTCTTCTCTCAGCCCTACAGTTCATGACCGGAAAATGTACAATACACAATCTACATTTCTAGCTAGTCGTGTTTCCAAGAGACACTGATCAGAAAAGTAATTTTGACAATAGTGTCAGAAATAGTGTCAGCAAACATTCCACACTTCTAGAACTAGGTCTTAATTTACTTTAATATGTTATACTGAGACTTATTGGGAACATGAGTAAGAAAATCATATTTTTGGTAAAATTATTGAACTAAATTTTTTTCATATTTAAGACCAAACTAGTTGGTCTTCCATTGATCTTAAACATTGATTGAGGCAAAGAATTGATCAATATCTTTAAAGAGGGATGGCAGTGTAAATTAAGTGACTGAAGGGGATGAAGAGGAAGAAGAAGGAGGAGGAGGAGAAGGAGAAAGAAAGAGAAGAAGGAGAAAGGGGGAAAGAAAGAGAAAGAGAAGAAAGAGGAGGAGGAAGAGGAGACAAGAAAAGAAAAAGGACAGGCATGAAAAACTTGCCAGTCAGGAAAATACAGAAGAAAAAAACAATTATGAGTAATGTTATCTTAAAAACCAATAGCTAATAGTTTCTGAGTACTAAATATATGTTGGGTACTATTCGAAGTGCTTCACATGTTTTAGGTCATGAATCTTCACTAAATCTCCATCAGACAGGTACAGGCACATCTCATTTTATTGCATTTCACAGATATCTGTGTTTCCTACAGATTGGAGGTTTGTGGCAACCCTGCCTCAAGCAAATATATCAGTGCCATTTTTCCAACAGCATTTGCTTACTTTGTGTCTCTGTGTCACATATTGGTGATTCTTGCAATATTTTGAACATTTTCTTTATTATTTGTAATGGTGATCTGTGATCAATGATTACAACTCACTAAAAGCTCATGCAATGGATAACATTTTTTAGCAGTATTTTTTAAGTTTTTATTTTTATTTGTTTTATTTATTTCATGCATGCATGATGGGGAAGGGGCAGAGAGAGGGAGAGAGAGAGTCCCAAGCAGGCTCCTCGCTGACAGTGCAATCCCACAAACCAGGAGATCCTGACCTGAGCCGAAATTGAGAGTCAGACTAACCAACTGAGCCACCCAGGCACCCCAGCAATAGAGTATTTTTACTTGAGGTATGTAGATTATTTTTTAGACATAATGTTATTGGACACTTAGACTACCGTTAGTGCAAACATAACTTTTATATGCACTGGGAAACGAAAATATTCATCTGACTGGTTTGACTTCAACAGTTGCTTGATTGTGGGAGTCTGGAATCAAAGCTGCACTATCTCTGAGGCATGCCTGTATTATTGTCACCTCTATTTTGTAAATGAGAAAACTGAAGCTCCTGAAAGCGTAGCCAGCCCAGGATCCCACAAGAGCAGTGGAGCCTTAGCCCAGACCTAGGATGCTGACGCCAGAGGAAGCATTTGTGATTGCTGTATTGTCCCTTTGTTAAACCTTGACACTCACATGTTCTAGGTAGTGAAGAGAGAGCCCACTGCTGCTTTCTCCAGGCATTTATTGTTCGATAAGCACCTCTGTTCAGCTGTAATCTCTTCATTTCTGTTTCTCAGAAAAGAGTAAGTAAGAAAAGTCACTCTGATGTTACGTTATATGGAGTAGTTTTTAAAAAGTAATTTTACTGGGTAATAGATGTCAAATAGTTAAGATAATTCATAAAAGTGATTCATATGAGCACATGTACAAGAAAGAAATGTTACCATTAATGGCCAGTTGTGGGGCCTTGTATTTTTATCTCCACTATACGTTATCTTCTTCCCTTGCTGACTTCTACAAATCAAATGTAAATCCATGGCTGCAGGCAAAACCTTGTCCTTATCTACTGAGAATCTTATAATTCATCTTATCTATTATGACTGTTCTTTTATAGTCATCCATTCAAACGTTTTTATCGAGGGCCTATTGCATGTCAGACGATAGCACTTTCCCTTGTACAAGGGCCCACGAGGCACTGTAGGGAATCCAAAGGTGATGTAGAAATAAATGTGCCTGCGTGGAGTTTGTATGCAGGCAGTGATGTAAACATAAATAACTTGAGAACAGCACAGGAAGGAGTGCCACCCACAGAGGTATAATAAGCCAGGAGGAGTCAGGGACAGGGGAGTGACTTCCTCCTGGAAAGATTAGGAAAAACTTTACTAGAAACATAGACCCTTGAGGGGCAGGTAAGAGTTGGAACCCAGAAATGGGAAGGAAGTACATTATAAGTGGATGTAAGCAGACAAAGGCATGTAGGGTATATATAATGGATTTGTGAGAATTAGAAGGGTGTGGGGGACATATGCTCAGATCAAACTGGAAAAGGCACTGCAGTGCTAGGCTAAGGGGGAAAGGCTATTTGATGAGCAGGGTGAGCGTTAAAGTCTCCGAGTCAGGGAATGACCTAACCTAATAAGAAGTATAAGCTGGTAGTTGTGTGCAAAACACTGAATGGAGGAAGCATCTGGAAGGGATTTGACAAAGGCCTAGGGCTGGGATGGTGACCGCGTGTGACACAAGGTTTTACTGCTCATTGATCCACAACCATCTGGAGCTGACTGCAAACATGGGAGTAACTGAAAAAGTGCTTGAAGAAAATTAGCATGCATAAATCACTGGGAATAAGATGTAACATAAATTGCACCGATGTAACTATTTTGATTTCCCATTTGGGTAGCATTCATGGCAGAGTTGAAAGGAAACAGGATAGCAAAGGGAAAGGTACATATTAAGGACTGTGGTTAACTAAAACACTGAAGTGATCTTAAAATCCAAGCAAAGAGACAGCAGGGTCAATTGAATCATCAGTCTTTCCACAAATAATTGTTTCAAAATAATTCAGAGTGGAATAACTTAATGAATTAAGTAAAAATTACAAATATATTTGGGATCATTTATCTTCATGGCAGACAACCCTATAAGATGTCTGCCATTTATAAGATCTTTTTTTTAAATTTTTTTTTTTAACGTTTATTTATTTTTGAGACACAGAGAGACAGAGCATGAATGGGGGAGGGTCAGAGAGAGGGAGACACAGAATCTGAAACAGGCTCCAGGCTCTGAGCTGTCAGCACAGAGCCCGACGCGGGGCTCGAACTCACGGACCGCGAGATCATGACCTGAGCCGAAGTCGGCCGCTTAACTGACTGAGCCACCCAGGCGCCCCTATAAGATCTTATAAAGACATAGGACCATTAAAGCACTGCACAGTAACTGGTTATCATCAAAAAGTTTATATGTGTTAGGGATGTGTGTGATTACAAGAAATGAAATGGCTAAATAGCTGTGGCCTAAACAAACAGCTTTATTTGACATGAATAAAAATAAATAGAGATGGATGATCCAGGGGTAGTACAGTGACTTAATGGTGTCATCAAGGAACCACACTCCTGTCTTTCGGTTCCACCCTCTTTAATGTATTTCCTCATTGCAACAAAATGGCTGCTGCTGACCTAGTCACCAAATCTACATTCCAAATAGGACAAAGGGTTTAGTGCAAGGGCTGGACAGCTTCCTCTGGTATACTTCATTAGGAAAGAAAAGCTTTCCCATAAACCCCTCTCCCTCTCTCGCTGACTTGTATTTAAGTGTCATGGCTCAGAACGGGATCACATGTTTTCCGTTGCCTTCAAGGGAAGCTGAGAAATTAATTATTTAAATTTCCAGCCTCTGATATAGAGGAAAGCAAAGGAAAAAGGAATAAGAACAAATATTGAGGGGCACCTGGGTGGCTCAGTCGGTTAAGTGTCCGACTTCAGCTCAGGTCACGATCTCGCGGTCCTTGAGTTCAAGCCCTGCATCGGGCTCTGGGCTGATGGCTCAGACACTGGAGCCTGCTTCCGATTCTGTGTCTCCCTCTGTCTCTGCCCCTCCCCTGTTCATGCTCTGTTTCTCTCTGTCTCAAAAATAAATAAAGGTTAAAAAAAATTAAAAAAAAAAAACAAATATTGAGTAAGCCAACTACAATAACCACTACAAGGTAAAAAGTACATAAATAAATAAAAAATAATTCAGTTTTCTCTGTTTAACAAGATATAGGGACTGAGGAGAGTCTGAGTGTCCTTGCACCAAATTAAGAAAAAAAAAAAAAGGATATGGGGAAATACATTTCCTAGTCATTCAGTTCAAAATAGTTAAAATAGAAAATGTCTTTGCTTAATATTAATGGCTACTTTTCAGTAAGTGTTTTTAACTTTCCAGGATCTCCATTCACTCTATATCTAATTCTCACAACAGCCCTTAAAGTTTGATGAAGGAAACAGGCTTAGAGAGGTTCGGGAACACGCTGTAAATGCTGGAGCCAGTAAATAAGGGACCTGAGGTTTGAAATAGGTTCTGTCTCACAGAATCCACTCAGTCAATAACAAGGGTTTGAGCGAGACTTGTATCTAAGCAAGGAGTCAAACCCCTCTCAAAATAGAGAAGTTATTGATAATGTCATATTAATGTGAACTACAAGATATTCTTGACTGAGAAATTGAATTCTAGGAGAAAGAAAGAAGGACTAACATAGCATATTAAGTGCTATGCCCGCTGCTTTACAAATATTTACCTCTTTTAATCACTCAACCCTGTGAGGTAGGTATTAAAGTGCTGTATATGTGGCAGGTGTTTTACCTAAATTATCTCATTTCAGGTAAGGACAGGAGTTTGCTGTCCCTTTGCAGATAAATCCTAACCCACACAGCCTGACTCGCTTCACCCACTCTGTGTCTCACTAGGACACTGCTCTTTTGTCTTCCCTGCTTCACCCTTCAGACTCCGTTCATGCTACTGCATGTTTTCTTCTCTGTGACTGGCTCCCTCATCTATCATTCTGCCAGTCACCTCGCCAGCTTCTGGATGGCTCTTACCCAGGCACACCCCAAGCATGGTGCTGCATCTCATTTACCCAGACCTAGCAGGTGGGTTGGAGACAGATACACAGACAGGCCCTTGTTCTGAAGGAGCCCATGTAGAGGGGAGGAGAGGAGATAAACAAGTGGCCTCAATGTACAAAGGGCCACAAGATGGAGTAAGTTCCCTCTGCCTTCTCCATGGTAAATCTGTGGGACTGGATGAACTTAAAGCTCTCTGGGACAATCCATGGAGATTACTTCATGCATTCAAAACATAACCAGGGGGCGCCTGGGTAGCTCAGTCAGTTGAGTGTCCAACTTTGGCTTAGGTCATGATCTTGCGGTTTGTGACTTCAAGCCCTGTGTCTGTGCTGACAGCTCAGAGCCTAGAGCCTGCTTCAGATTCTGCGTCTCCCTCTCTCTCTGCCCCTCCCCCACTCATGCTTTGTCTTTGTCTCTCTCTCAAAAATAAATAACATTTTAAAAATTAAAAACAACAACAACAACAACAACAAAAAGTAATCAGACATTTGAGATTACTGAAAGAAGAGTCCTAACCATTTCCAAGTTCAGGACTAGAAATTGGAATAGGTGGACAGAAAAGACTGAATCGGGCAGCGGAACAGCCAGGAAAGGAGTGGGGAAATAAAAAGGAATTGGATCATAACCATCCTAATTTCTTGCTGAGTCCCACCTCCCAAATTTAGGAATTTAATTAAGCACAGTATAAAATAAGCTTAAGAATACATTTATTGGGGCGCCAGAGCACCTCATGGTTCATGAGATCAAGCTCCACGTGGGGCTCTGCACTGACAGCCTGGAACCTGCTTGGGATTCTCTCTTTCCCTCTCTCTGCCCCTCCCTGGCTTGCTTGCATGCATGCACGCACTCATTCTCTCTCTTTTTTTCTCTCTCTCTCAAAATAAACTTTAAAAAGTAAATAAATAAAAAGATGTCTGCAGGTGTCTGGTTGGCTCACTCGGTTAAGCCTCCAACTCATGATTTTGGCTCAGGTCATGATCTCATGGTTTGTGAGATGCAGCTCCACCTTGGGCTCTGTGCTGAGCTTGGAGCCTGCTTGGGATATTCTCTCTATCTCTCTCTCTCTCTCTCTGCCTGCCCCTCCCCACTCACACACACACTCTCTCTTTCCCTCTCTCTCTCAAAATAAATAAATAAACATTTAAAAAGAAATAAAAATAAAAGGATGTCTGGAGAAAAGAAGTTTGGATGTGTGTAAATTGTAGCATGATGTAGATTATTTTCAATAACCAAGTTATTGGGGACTATGCAGTCAGAACAGTGCCAGATACATAGAGAGGACTTGAAAATATTTGTTTAATTAATGCATAGATTAATGAGTTGAACTGAATAAATTCATTCTAGTAAGTTGAGTGTGAATAAGACTTGTTTAAACTTCATGTATTTGGGTTGGAAAAGTACTTTTCAGGAGTGTTTTAAACTCAGGTTTTCAAAAATTCATGCCTTCCCCTGTGGTCTGGCCTCTAACCAGTGCCAATTCACAGGTTGTTTGAAGGTGTCAGCAGCCATGAGAGATTTCTCAGAAAATACCACAAAGTGCACTTCAAACTGTTTCTACAATTGCTGTCAAATTCAGGAGCAAGAAAGAAGAAGAGAAACAATGGATTTTTTTTTTGTAAAGAATCTTGTTTTTTACCTGAGAATTTTATCTAAAAACATCAAGATTGTTGTGTAATGTGAGATGTTATTTCTTCTTTATCCTGAAACTTGTGCTTAAAAAATCTGAATACAGACACCACCATCACTTGACATATACTTGATAATGCTTATTTTTAGCTTTTCTACCAAGGCTTCAGAGTTCATATGTTCATGACAAACTAATTCTGACCCAAGTCCAAAAAGGTGACTTGGTTCTTACAAATGAATTCAGCAGTAACTCCAGGAAAATCCTGACTCAGAAGATCTTAAAGCCTCAGATGAAGTGCTCTTGCCTCTGTTAGCAATATTGGCTGACTACAGCTTACTTGTGGTTGCCCGTTCATCTCATCAATTCAATCCGAATTCCTAAAGCACTGAAACTTGATATTGACAGTATCGATTCATTAATTTTCTAAAATTGTGTGGGTAGACAATTCCATAATGGCACTGCTCTTCTGTATATTCTGTGAAATGATAGTTCTACTTAAAAATTTGAGGAGGGGCACCTGGGTGGCGCCTCCATTGAGCGTCTGACTTCGGCTCAGGTCATGATCTCACGGTTTGTGGGTTCCAGCCCCCCGTCGGGCTCTGTGCTGATAGCTCGGAGCCTGGAGCTTGCTTCTGATTCTGTGTCTCCCTCTCTCTCTGCCCCTCCCCTGCTCATGCTCTGTCTTTCTCTCTCTCTGTCAAAAATAAATAAACATGAAGAAAAAAAAATTTAAATAAAATAAAATTAAATAAAATAAAATTAAATTAAATTAAAATAAAATAAAATTTGAATAGAAGAAACATGGGAAGCTTCACTTGGCTCAAATGATCTTCAGACAGCATTCTCTTCAGCTTAGGGCTGATACTCAAGCTTTCTTTTTTCCAAGTATAATTAACATACAGCGTTATATTAGCTGTAAATATACAATGTAGCTGTTCAACAATTCTATACTTTACTCAGTGTTCATCATGATAAGTGTGCTTTTAATCCCCTTCATCTATTTTACCCATCCCCACACCCACCTCCCCTCTGGCAGCCACCAGTTTGTTCTCCATAGTTAAGAGTCTGGCTTTTTGTTGTCTCTTTTTTCTTTGTCCATTTGTGTTTTTTTTTAATGCCATATGTGAGTGAAATTACATGGCATTTGTCTTTCTCTGTCTTATTTCACTTAGCATATACCTGCCAGATCCATTGATGTTGTTGCAAATGGCAAAATTTCATTCTTTTTTATGGCTGAATAATATCCTGTGTTTGTGTGTGTGTGCACATGTGCCACATTTTCTTTATCCATTCATCTATTGGTGGACACTTGGGTTGTTGCTTCTATATCTTGGTTATTGTAAATAGTGCTGCAGTAAACATAGGAGTGCATATATCTTCAAATTAGTATTTTTGTGTTCTATGGGTAAATAACCAGTAGTGGTATTACTGGGTCATATGGTAATTCTACTTTTTAGTTTTTTGAGGAACCTCCATATTGTTTTCTACAGTGGCTACACCACTTTGCATTCCCACCAACAGTGCACTAACCAAAAAGCACCAATGGTTGCCTTTTCTCCATAGCATCACCAACACTTGTGATTTTTTGTGTTTTTGATTCTAGCCGTTCTTACAGATGCGATATCTCATTGTTATTTTGATTTGCATTTCTCTGATGATTAGTGATGTTGAGCATCTTTTCGTGAGTCGTTGGACAGGTATACATATTCTTTGGGAAAATGTCGGTTCGTGTCATTGCCCATTTTTTAATTGGATTATTTGGTTATTTTTGGTTATTGAGTTTTATGATTTCTTTGTATATTTTGGATATTAACCCCTTATTGGATATATTATTTGTAAATATCTTCTAAGTTGCCTTTTTGTTTTGCTGATGGTTTCCTTCACTGCGAAAAACTTGTGAGAGTAGACATCCTTGTCTTGTTCCTGATGTTTTCCTGAGAAGAAAAGCTCTCAGTTTTTAGCCTCTTCTATTTTTGGAATACTTTGAGAAGAATAGGTACTAACTCTTCTTTAAATGTTTGCTAGGGGGCGCCTGGGTGGCGCAGTCGGTTAAGCGTCCGACTTCAGCCAGGTCACGATCTCGCGGTCCGTGAGTTCGAGCCCCGCGTCAGGCTCTGGGCTGATGGCTCGGAGCCTGGAGCCTGTTTCCGATTCTGTGTCTCCCTCTCTCTCTGCCCCTCCCCCGTTCATGCTCTGTCTCTCTCTGTCCCAAAAATAAATAAAAAACGTTGAAAAAAAAAAAAAATGTTTGCTAGAATTCACCTGTGAAGCTGTCTGGTCCTAGATTTTTGTTTGTTGGGAGGTTTTGTTATGTTTTGTTTTGTTTTGTTTTGTTTTGTTTTGTTTTGATTACTGATGCAATTTCATTGCTGGTAATCAGTCTGTCCACATTGCTGGTAATCAGTCTGTCCAAATTTTCTGTTCCTTTTTGATTCAGCTTTGGAAGGTCATGGGTTTCTAGGAATTTATCCATTTTTTCTAGATTGTCCAATTTGTTGCCATATAATTTTTCATAACACTTTCTTATAAACTTTTGTATTTCTTTGGTGTTGGTTGTTTTTTCCTTTCATTTCTGATTTTGTTTATTTTTCAAATTGGGAATTAAAACATTCTTCAAATAATGTTAATTTCAGAAATTATATGCATCTTCCTGAAGCAAAGGCTCCATGAGGGAAACTATCTGTACTGATTTCTTCATCACTGTATTACAAACTCCCAAAACACTGCCTGGCACACAATTGGTACTCAATAAATACTTACTGAGTGAAACATAGACTTAAACCAACACCCTAATCATATCCTGGATGTGGGGACATAAAGAGAAAAAGCTAGGAAAAAAAAAAAAAAGAACATGGCCAGACAATTGAAAGTAGCACTGTTTATCAAAAGAGATGAACGGGGCCAGTGTTTAAAAACTGGGTGGTCAGATGCAAACTGATCATGGTTCTAGTCCATTAATTAGCTATTGCCCTTGCACAAGTTACTGAAACTCTCAGGGCCTAGCTGTGACATTTGAAAACTAAATCTCCTAATGCCTACTTCCGAGGTAGGTTATGGAAATTGATGAGAAAATGTAACTAAAACATTCAACACAGTCCCCAAAACAGAGAAAGTACTACTCAGACATGACTATAATTATTTTTTTTTGCATTAAGTGTTTTATTTTAATAAAATACTTTGTTTGCAGTCTCCTTTTTTTTCCCCCCCCAAAGCCCTTTGAAGATATAATTCCCTTGTCGTCTGGCTCCCATTATGTTTGGTTGCAATTTATTTTCTTTTTTATTATTATTATTTATTTATTTATTTATTTATTTTTCAATATATGAAATTTATTGTCAAATTGGTTTCCATACAACACCCAGTGCTCATCCCAAAAGGTGCCCTCCTCAATACCCATCAGCCATACAGAGAAAGACAGATACCATATGTTTTCACTCTTATGTGGATCCTGAGAAACTTAACAGAAACCCGTGGGGGAGGGGAAGAAAAAAAAAAAGACTATTAGTATTATTTTGAAGGCATTGCCTCCTATACTGACCAGAAGTATTATTAGTCTTCATGCAACCACATACGCATGCTACTTTCTCATCTTGACTCTTTTATTATATTGGATTTCTGACAAGAGAGAAATTCTTATTTTCCAGTGACATTTTTAAAGTCTCAGGAAGGTGGTTGCTGCAGTTTCTGTGAAATGATGAGCAGAAAATTGAACACAGCTTAACAGTCTGAAGAAGCATTGCCAAACCTATCACCCCCTACAAAAGCCCTTCAGAAGCTATTTTATAGGCTCTTGGTGTTGATTTTTCTCTCTTCTCTTTTCTAATTTTTTTTCACTGCCTTCATTGATTTCTCCCCCCTTTTCTCTCACTGACCACAGTCTTAGTACATACCAAGAATGTTGGGTAGGGCAGCCACTTTCATCTGTTGTTCATGCCTGTGTTATTAAAAAACCCTGCTCAATTTCTAATACATTCAAAGAAACCCCATGCTAGGGCAAAAGCGAAAAGGACTCTGTGATAAATATGACATTAAGCACAACAGTGTGGTGTGGTGGGTCAAAGGCTGGCTTTGAAGTCACAAAGACCAGGGTTTGAATCCTGGCAAGTTTCTTAACCTCTCTAAGCCACAGTGTCTTAATCTCTAAAATGGGTATGGAGTTAACTGATTTGCAAGATTAATTAAGGATTAGAAATAATGTGAATAAAGCCCTCATATCACATGGGGGGTAAGTAAATAGTCATTAGTGTAATCCATAGTCCATGTCCCATAACACTTAGAAACTAATCTAACCAGGGGAACCTGGGTGGCTCAGTCGGTTAAGCGTCTGACTTCAGCTCAGGTCATGATCTCACAGTTCATGAGTTTGAGCCCTGTGTCAGGCACTGTGCTGAAAGCTCTGAGCCTGGAGCCTGCTTCAGATTCTGTGTCCCTCTCTTGCTCTGTCTCTGTCTCTGTCTCTCTCAAGAATAAATAAACATTAAAACAAAATTTTTTAAATAAAGAAACAAATCTAGTCAAAATGTGTGGTAAACGATAATAATGAATAATAGCTTACATTTGTTCAGCACTTCATTGGGCTGAACAACATCATGCAAAAATGTTTTCAGAAGAATGACTTGTGCCCAGTGATGAAATCTCTTACATCACAGGCTCAGTCATGTCTAAGGTATACCCAAAGTGATGGGTTCCATGGGAAAGCTAAAATCCACTTCTGAAAGCTACTCATTACTTGTCAACATGACTAAACTAAGAGACAACACCAACAGCCACTTATCTTAATGAAGACATTTTTTCAAAAGAAATGTCAACCACAAGTCTGTCTTGGCGGATGCATGCTATGTTATTTTCTGTCATTTTACTTCTTATCATTGGCAAGCGGAGCTGCCTGAAGGATGGGCAGCTTTTAAAGTTTCTAGCAAGAGGAAGAGAAATGGAGTCTATTTACTTCTGTTTTTAATTCTTTTTATGTAAAAATCTTATGCTTCCTTTTTCAAACAAGTAATATTTATGGAGAAATTGTGTGTGTGTCTGTGTGTGTGTGTGCATGTGCACCCATGCGTGGGTGAGTGTTGGGGATTAGGGATGCAAACAACTATAAGAAGAAATAAAAGTCATCTATTATTCTGCATCCCAGAAACAACCACTGTTAACATTTTGGGTCTTTTCCATGCAATGTATTTCTATGGTATTTTGACAGTGTGGTAGCTGAAATCATATTGTAGCCTGCTTTAAAATTTTCTTTTAATTTGAAATTATATCATAAGCATGCTTGCAAGACATCTCTTGGGTAATTTACCCCCTCAAAGCCTCACTAGTAATGACCTAGTGATTCTACTTCACAGAATTGACATGAGGCCCAAATTAGAAAAACTGTGAGGGTCTTTGTAAGTCATTTCTAGAGCACACAAATGAAATTGTTATTTATTCTCATCCATATCTTGAGGAGTTAAAAGGCCCATATTTATTAAACATTTACAGAACACCCTGTAGGTCACTCCGAGGATCCAGAAAAGACCCAACATAACTCCTGACCCCAGAGAGTTTATATTCTGGCCCCAGAGATGAAGCAAAAACGTGAAAACCTTAGAGAAAAGCAGAGAGTGAAACTCTCCTTTTGACTACAAGTAGAACTTTGCCTTAATTATTTAAAAACGGTTCTCAGATCTTGAATTCCTTCTATCCTTGGCTCTTTCAATTTTAAAATGAGTCATACTTTAGAGAATTATTTTTTCTTACATAATTATAATTTTACTCATAATAATGTAATTTGCCAGTTGAATAGTAAAATTTCCAACCCCCTCCCTTAAAAAAAATGAGGAGAAAAAAACCCCTATTTTTATAAACTCAGATCATTTATAATGATTGGTTTAAATTAAAACCAGTATTTTTATGGAGGAAAAAATAAATCCCCTGAACTCAAGGGGAAAAAACGTTTTAAGAAAAAGAGAAAAAAAAGAATCATAAAATCAGAGAGCTCCTAAAGATTCTGTTGATTTATGTTGTAGGAAAAAAATTTTAACTATTTCTTTTGCCGCAAGCATGTGAGGGATATTTTTGCATAATTATCATGTTACCATGGAAAATTCGTATATGTTTGGTTATGTCTGGAAGGTGGAATTAAGAATGATTTTTAATATTTTCTTCTCTTTCTCTACAAATTTTCCTACTATAATGTATATTCTGTTGATAATCTAAAAAAAAGAACATAAATGATTAAAAACTGCATATGCTTGATGATTAAAAATTATAGTAAGTCAGCCAGTTCAAATAAATCAGAAGTGGGAGAATTCAACTGAAATAAACAAAACAGCAATGTGATACTTACAGGAAACCAATGAAATATTTTCCATAAGGGAAAAGTACATACTAAGCTTACTTGAACTCTGTAAAACTCTCCCCAGATAATCCACTAGCTTTACCTCACATTATTTATTTGGTTTATGGTATGTCAAACAACTGTCAAATATAGTGACAGTGTTTTTTTTTTCTCCCTCCATGAAGTCTGCCAGGAATTATTGGATCAAAAGTTGTCCAAACTAAATAACTTTCAGAACCAGGAATTGAGTTAACAGACCAAGGGGTGGATCTTGGGTTAGCTAAGGTTCAGGGAGAAATTGGTCATGGGACCAAGTGCAGAGCGTAGCAAGATTTAGAGGAAGATGCAAAAATAGCATAGGAAAAAGGTTAAGTGTAGCAGTCAGCACAAGGAGAAAGAAATGGATTTTGTTAGGGCTCAGCCCCTGGAAGGCACTAGGTTGTTTGTCCAGTCATTAATTTAGTAAGTGTACTGTCACTGGTGAATAGATTGTAATTGAGTAGTAATTGCCTGAAGAGCAAGAGTCTTAAGTAAAAACAACATCTTAAGGCTGGTAGAGGAAGACGAGCCAAGGAGGGGGGAAGAAAGTGGCCAAAGACGTGGGCTAAAGGGGAATTGGGTGTCATAGGTGCTGGAGAGGAGTCAACTGTCTTAAGATGCTTCTGTGAGAAGTCAAGTAAGATGAGGACTGGAAAAAGCTTGTTTGTTTTAACAATTGGAAGGTAGTTTACGAATGGTATCGTCCGTTGCTGGTTTGGTGGATTGACAGAGAGGGAGACACCAGATTGGAGTAGGTAGAGGAGTTAGTGGGAGGTGAGAAAATGGAGCTAGGGGGGCAGGTGTCAAAAACTGAAGACATTTGACTGTGAAGGAAAGGGAAAAAAAGTGAGAAAACAAAGCAGTAGTTCAGGAAAGAGTTTTTGGTTTGTGTGTTGCTTGGTTTTGGTTTTATATCACGCTGTTTTTATTTTAGGGAGGGGAGATGAGCATGCTTCAGTGGTGGTGAAAGGAACACAGTTGAAAGGAAGGCTCTGAATCTATGGATGTGAACAGCCAAATCTAAAGTTTAGAATAGACCAAAACCAGCAATTTAACTAATTTCAACAAATATATGTGAAGTCCATATAGACCAGAGATTAAAAATCAACAAGATAAATTCTCTGCTCTTTAGAAGCTTCAGTTTGATAGAAACTCACTCATAGGAAGGATATTCAGGGCAAGAGACAGGAGGCCATGTAATTAATATCTGTCAAAACGAAGTTCAGAAGAAAATTACCAGAAAAATAAGAAAGATCAGTACAAGCCCACATGCCAATACAAACTCTGTCTTCTAGCCTGGTCTCCCTAATGTTCCCCAAACATGCCATCTCTGCTCTCCTTCCCAAGCTTTGCTCCTTTTGCTGACATTGCCCTTCTTCTAGTCTCCCTTTCAGGTCTTCTCTTTTCCCTCACTAGTTCACCTCTTTTCCCTGACTATCCCAGCCTGTATCAATCTCCTTTGCTTGTGAATTCCTTTACTCCTGAAACTTAACACACTTGTTTTCACACATTTTTCCTCTTAACTATTTTCCAAGAGGTGGTGCAGTATTATGGGAAGGAACCAACTTTGGTTTCAAAGTGACGTGGGTCAAATCCAGCTTCTGTCACTTCCTGAGCAAGTCCTATGTCTAGTTTCTCCCATCTCCAGAATGGGGAGATAAATCTACCTTGGAAGGTTGCTATCAAGAGTAAGCAAAATAATATGTGTAAGGAAACTGAAACAGAGTTTGGGCTGTTGATTCAGACTCTGTGTTGAACTCTGGTTTCTACTGTGGCATCTGGGCAGAGTTACTTAACCTATCTGTGGAATAAGGTCCTCCGCTATAGAAAGGAATTCCTAACTGGTACCTGCCTTTCAGATAAAGTGTTAGAACAGCATGAGGCATATAGTAAGTGCTGTGTAAATGTTTGCTATTATTATTATTTTCTTTGCTGCCATATATTATTAGAGTAAAAAATAGTCTACTTATAATGTTTGCTCCTCACCCTCTAGCAATATCAACAATATTTCTAGTTTTCAGATAATTCTACTTCAGTGAGCACAATGTTTTAATTTTTAAAAATTTCTTCTGTATTGTTTTTTTTGTTACGTGTTCTTAAAAATGGAGTGTATTAGGGGCGCCTGGGTGGCTCAGTCAGTTAAGCGTCAGACTTCGGCTCAGGTCATGATCTCATGGTTCATGAGTTCGAGCCCTGCGTTGGGTTCAGAGCCTGGAGCCTGCTTTGGATTCTGTCTCCCTCACTCTCTGCTCTTCCCCCACTCACACTCTGTCTCTCTCTCTCAAAAATAAATAAACATTAAAATAATGTATTGTATTAGGTATGCTTCCCCATTTATATTCAATACTTTAATAATTTAAAAGTACTAGAAGCTCTGGATCCAGTTCCAACATGTGGGGGCTGGGACAGGAGTTTCCCACAGCAACAAGCAGTGCTCTGACACCAGCTGAATGTCCTATAGTTCAACTCAATTCTGACACTGTCTACCCAGAGATAGCATCAGATCCCACAAGGGAAGGGGTTCAACCCCATAAGACTGTTCTCTGAACCCTCCACTTCAGATTCTGCTGCCAAACCCAGGCTGTCACCTGTGCTTCTGACCCACAGGTTCAGATTGGAGGTTTCAACGTCCTCCACCTCCAGTTTGATTAATTTGCTAGAGAAGGTCACAGAACTCAGAGAAACATTTTAGTCACTAGACGACTGGCTTATTATAAAAGGGTGTAACTCACGAATAGCCAGATGGAAGAGATGCAAGGACAGGATATGGGCAACGGTGGAGAGCCTTCATGCCCTCTGTGAGCACATCACTCTCCCCAAATCTCTGTGTGTTCGCTGACCTAGAAGCTCTCCACACCCTTCTCTTTTGGGTTTTTATGAAGGCTTCATGATGTAGGCATAATTGATTAAATCATAGACCGTCAGTGATTGAACTTAATAGCTAGCCCCTCTCCCCTCCCTGGAGGTTGGAGAGTGGGACTTGAAAGTTCCAACCCTCTGATCACTTTGTTGGTTTCTCTGGTGACCAGCCCTTATCCTGATGTCCAGCAGTCACCCATTTACAAAGCAAAAGATATCTTTATCCTTCTCATCACTGAGGAAATTCCAAGGGTTTTAGGAGCTCTGTTCTAGAAACAAATGACAACCACATATGTATTTCCTATTATAAATTACAGTATCACAGCTGCTGTTATCTGCCCCAGCATATAAAATGACCTAGAATGTCACAACTCATGAGCTACTGAAAGACCACTATGGCATCAATCTGATTCCTCTTTTTAGATTGTACTTCCTTAGCCTATACATAAAAAAACAAAGGATTATAAATGATTAAAATAATAAAGCTATAAATTATGCAAATTACAAATCTTCTTAAAAGTACCCCAACAGAAAACTTACTCTAGGCAGGACATTAACAGCCAATGCACAGAAAAAATTAAAATGATCAACAAATACGTTATAAAACCTTTTTACTTCAGAAAAATCCAATCAATAATAAGACTCCATTTTTATGTGTCAAATTAAAAGAGATTATTTAAAGTGTAATATCTAGGGTCACCTGGGTGGCTCAGTCGGTTAAGCGTCCTACTTCAGCTAAGGTCATGATCTCACAGCTCATGATTTTGAGCCCTGCATTGGGCCCTGTGCTGACAGCTCAGAGCCTGAAGCCTGCTTCAATTTTGTGTCTCCCTCTCTTGCTGCCCCTTCTCACTCAGGCTCTGTCTCTCTCTCAAAAAATAAATAAACATCAAAAAAATTCTTTTAAATAAATTATAAAGTGCAATATTTAGTGTTGGCTGGTATATAAATTGTTGCCACCTTGAAAAGCAGTTTGGCAACATATATTAAGAGCCTTGGCAATATGCCTACCTTTTGACCCAATAATTTTGCTCCTAGAAATCTGTCCTGATGAAATGACTATGGATAAGTATAAGTGTTTATGAGTAAGAATATTCATTAAAGATATATCCACTTCCTTGGTGATCTCAGCCACTCTTACACTCTTACATCTTACACTCTTACATGGTAGATCTAGCCCAAAACTTTGTGATCTTTGACTCCTCACTAGTCTCACACTGCACATCATCTGTCAACTAATCCTATTGCCTCTTCCTTCAAAATATATCAAAAGCCTACTGCTTCTCAGGACCTCTGCCCCCCTAATCCAAGCCACACTGTCTCTCTCCTGGACTATCAGGATAGCCTCCTAACTGGCCTCTCTGCTTCCAACCTGGTCCCCTGCAGAAAAGTCACATAGCATCCCAAGGAAAAAATTTTTTAATGTTTATTTATTTTTGAGAGAGAGAGAGCATGCATGCATGAGTGGGGGAGGGGTAGAGAGACGGTGACAGAAGATCCAAAGTGGGCTCCATTCTGACAGCAGAAAGCCAGATGCAGGGTTCGAACTCCTGGAACCACACCATCATGACCAGAACTGAAGTCAGATGCCTAATTGACTGAGCCACCCAGGCGCCCCCCAAGGAATCATTTTTAAAAGCTAATCAGGTTATGCCATTCCCTGTTCAAGACTTTCAACAGTATCTCATCTCAGAGTAGAAACCAGTCTTCTTCGCCTTGGCCCACAAGGCCCTGTGTCTGTTGTGATAACCTGTTATCTCTCTGCCCTCATCCTTCCTCCTTTCCTCTTTGTTTATTCCACTTCACACACTGCCTTCCTGCTGTTCTGAGTCCTCCAGGCACAGCTGCAACCACAGGGCCTTGCTTTTGCCGTTCCTGGGGTGCTCCTCCCTGACACCCACACGGTTTGCTTCTTACCCCCTTCAAGTCTTTGCTCAGATGTTACCTTCTCATTGATATCTTATTTGACCCATGATTCAAAATTGTAGCTCCTTTTCACCACATTCCCTGTCTCTTTTATCTGCTATACTTTTCTCTAGGACCTTTTACATTTATTACCTTTTAATATATCATTTAACTTATTTTATTCATTGTCTACTTCTCTCCATTTGATAGTAAGCTCCATGAAGGCAGAGATAGATTTTTTTTTTTGGTTTGTTTTATTCATTCTATATCCCAATGCCTAGAATAATACATGGTACATGGTAGGTGTTCAGTAAATATTTGTTGAATGAATTAATAAACTTACAAGAGCAAAAAAAGGAAATAAAGTCCTACAGTATGAAAACTATTAACTATAGCATGGTATATTTAAACAGTGAAATGTTTATGAACATTGAGTTATGTTTTAATGGTGTAAAATTAAAAACTGTCTTAAAACATTTTTTTAATCTTGAAGGAAACATAGCAAAATCTTAACTCTACTTATTTCTAGGTGATAAATAATATTACAAGATATTTCTTTTATCTTTTATGTAACTCTTTTATTGCCAAATATCACACATAAACATTATTTTTATAAAGTTTTTTTCAGAAACCATGTAATGGAAATATGATCATTATCATCATAGCTACTATTACAGAGGCTATATGAACAGGTGCTGGGTCTTTTCTGGCATAATCAAGTTGTTTAGTCAGATAGGTTTAGATCCTACTTAGTCTCTTTAAGCTTCCATTTATATGTCCGTGAGCTAGGCTGACTGTGCCTCCAGAGAACCTCTCTGCAGATTAAATGTATGTAAAACATTTGTCTCAGTACCTAGCACATTGTAAGCCTTCGATCATTTGAAGATACTATTGCTCTTTTGTCTTGTCATTATTTTTCTGCATCTGTTTAACAACCTATAACTGTAATATGGATAAGACAATTACATTGATAGAGTTTAGGAATTTGCCCAAGTTCACATAGCAAGTGAGTGGCAGAGCCAGAATTCTGCTGTTGCTGCTTGACTGCTCCATGCTCTTTCTACCCCACCATTCTACCTCTACTCCAGGAAGAAAGATTGCCAACTTTTATTTTCACTGTGAGTACCAAGAAGTATGGTACTGAAGTTACCAGTACTCAGCTACTTTGTTTTTGACACTCTGCCTTGGATGAATGTGTGGACATAAACCATATGTCTTGGAGTTACATTATCAGGGGGGCGCCTGGGTGGCGCAGTCGGTTAAGCGTCCGACTTCAGCCAGGTCACGATCTCGCGGTCCGTGAGTTCGAGCCCCGCGTCAGGCTCTGGGCTGATGGCTCGGAGCCTGGAGCCTGTTTCCGATTCTGTGTCTCCCTCTCTCTCTGCCCCTCCCCCGTTCATGCTCTGTCTCTCTCTGTCCCAAAAATAAATAAAAAAAAAAAACAAAAAACGTTGAAAAAAAAAAATTATCAGGACAGAATGTGTGGTTTTAACTTTGGACAATTTTCAGTTTAAAATCTCTCTACTCTTCAATAAGGTCAAGTCATGATGACAAGGAACTGCCACTGGACTAAAATGCTGGTAAATTACTCAGTGATTTAAAATTGGCTTTTAGCTTATATATTCTCTAAGCAGAGAACTTGGTGTTTTTTAAGCATTTCTCGAATAATTATAATTAATGCATATTAACCTTTACCCACCATTGTTAAATGTCAATGATCTGTCTGTGAGTAGTATCATTAGAAATGCCAAGACTCTGCAATTACTTTCTATCGGTCTTTGGTTCCAAAATTAATTATTCTCAAGAGAACTTGTGAGGTGTATTATAGAGGGTTTTTTTTCTTCTGATTGAATAGTGTGATAGTTTAAGAGTTATACATATTTAAAGATAAATATATGTAACCCTATTTTAACAATTCAGCTCCATTTAACAATCAAAAGTGGTTATCCATCACTCCATTAACCTATACTATTTTCCTGTTCATACCAGGAAACCAAATGTTTGTTTTGTTTTGTTTAAAGTAATCTCTCCACCCAATGTGGGGCTTGAACTCATGACCCCTAGATCAAGGTTCACATGCTCTACAAGTTAAATATCCTTCCTAAAATTAGACAGCACATGATAAAACCAGACTTTAAACCAAGATCTAATTCCAAAAGTCGTTTGCTGTCTAATACACAGCCTCAGATTTATTCAAAAGAATATACATTTTAGCCGGATCTATTTTTAAAACAACAACCTAAATTAAAAAAAAAATTTTTATGTTTATTTATTTTTGAGAGAGACAGAGACAGTGTGAGCAGTGAAGGGGCAGAGAGAGGGAATCAGAACTGCAAGCAGGCTCCAGGCTCTGAGCTGTCAGCACAGAGTTCGATGTGGGGCTCAAACTAATGAACTGTGAGGTCATGACCTGAGCCTAAGTCGGAGGCTTAACTGACTGAGCCACCCAGGCAACCCAAAACAACAGTCTAAATTTTGAAGGGAATATTATATTAGTAAATTGTTTTTTCAGTGAAAACAGATGCTACTTTTATTTTCTCTAGTTTTCTTTTTCAAAGAAGTAATATGTACATCTCTCTTATTAGGTCATAGTCTCTCCCAAATTATTCAAGTTCATGCAATCTTCTGCTGTCATCCTAATCTGTTATCAAAGTTATAATCTTTCTATCTCCTGTATCAAGTAAACATGAGAATTAAAAAAAAAAGAATAAGAAGAAGAAAAAAAAAAAAAAACCATGAGGGGTGCCTGAGTGGCTCAACTGGTTGAACATCTGATTCTTGATTTGAGCTCAGGTCATGATCTCACAGTCATGAGATGGAGCCCCAAGTTGGCTTCTATGCTGGGTGTGGAGCCTGCTTAAGATTCCCTTTCTCTGTCTCTCTCTCTGCCCCTCCCCTACTCACACGCATTCTCTCTCTCTCCTCTCTCTCTCTCTCTCTCTCAAAACCAATACAAAACAAAACATGAGAATTATGTTAATTTTTCCCTCTTCTATCTGTATTATCTGAAGACAAAATGGGACCATACAGCCTTTTGTATAATATGCAGTATATGAAAATGGTAAATGTGAATTGTTTAAAATAAGAATCTATAATATTAGAATTACTTGTATTACAAGGAAATAGTATTTTATTTCAGAAGTAATCATTACTTTTAAAAGGTAGTAAACATTTAAGTAGTTCCAAGAAGCAGTTTGACAAAAGCATTGAGGTTAATCATAAATTCTTAAAGGAAAATAGACAAGTTTTGGAGTTTAGATTATAACCATGCTCTTACAAAAACGAAATCAAAAACAAAAACAAATTTGTAAAGCTACTGCCAGTTCCTGCCTTTTCCAATACGGCATTTACTATCGCAGTGAGATAGCAATTCTATCTTCCAAGAAAGCCATGTAATTTCCGTATATTGCTTTTCTTCCCAAAACAGCATCCCATGCTGTTGGGGGCAAATTTTCTCAGCAGCTTATTTCTGCCCTTACGGACTGAGGCTGAAGTGCCAGGAGTAGGTCACAGTGAGTCTGGGACTAGATCAGGCAGATGCCTTCTTCTGGGCCCTGGTTCTGCTCTACTGGTTCTCACCTGCTCACGCCTGTCCCAAGCAACGGGTACACAGCTTTTGTTTTCACACTTCACCTCTAGCCCTGTGGAGAATTCCAGCAGTGAGCTTGGCTGCCTGACACTTCTTCCCAGAAGTCACTGAAAGTGATTAAGCCCCAAATCTCAAAGCTGAAAGGGAGCAATTTCTACCTTTCAGCCTCTAACAAATCATCTTCTCCACGTGTCTCTCACAAACTCCCAGGCAACCTCACAGCCTTATAGGCTCTCTCAAAGTAAACTTTCACACCAAGCAGAAGAAATTGCAAACAGACCAGAGAGAATTTGGATGACAATTTGTTTTCCAACTTCACATCTGATAACTGTAAATAATCTAGTGTATCTTAGTGAATGAGACTTTAAAAATTCAAATATGGATCAAGATTGTCAAAAGGGACAATGGAATGGGATAGAAATACTGAGTGACATTCCTCCTCTTGGTTATTCTACCATTTAGTACAGTCTCTTGTATGAAATGCCATGGATTATGGAAGGAAAGGAGTATTTTACCTCACCTGTGCAAGGTGTGATACCAGACTCCATCCCTGGCGCAGTGCAGGTTAGCAGTGTGAGGCCAGTCCAGGCTTCAAGACCCTACCTCCCAGCTGGGCATTGCTTCAGGACAGCCCAGTGCCTCCCTAACCACTCAAGTACTTTTGGGATTATTCTGTCTGTCCACTATCCTGAAGTTAACACTGACTTCCATGCTTTGCTCTACAACTCCTTTCTAAAGTCTTCCTTTACCAGTTCTGCTTTTTTTTTTTTTTTTCTTTTAATCATCTAAGTGTGACTGGATATTACTTTTCATTGCCTGCTAATTTCCATCCCATAGTGAACAAGAGAGGGTGTGGGCATGGAGAGATTATAAACATCCACACTCTCTTTCCATTCACATGTATTCACACAGTTGAGTGGCTTCTCTCTTGCAGTCAGAATTCTGCTTAGCTCTGATTCATGATAATGTGCTTTTATTCCTACCAATAGTTCTTGTGACCCAGAGCCCTTCTTGGAATTATTTAGAGCCTTCCAAGGACATATTTATGTGAATTACTTTTTTTTAATGTTTATTTATTTATTCTAAAGAGAGAGAGTACATGTAGGGGAGAGGCAGAAAGTGAGGGAGACAGAGAATCTCAAGCAGGCTCTGCACTGTCAGTACGGAGCACTATGCGGGGCTCAAACTCATGAACCATGAGATCATGACTTGAGCCAAAACCAAGATTCAGGTGCTTAATGGACTGAGCCATTCAGGTGCCTCTGTGTGAATTACTTTAAAGGAACAGTCTTAGCTTGACTGGAACTGGTTATCTAGTCTGTCTAGATAGGCAAGATGAAGCAGGGGCCCATCCTTACAATAACCCCCGAAGCCTAGAGACTTCCCGAAAGAATATTTTATAGTCCTGGGGTAGTGTTTAGAAAGGGGATTTCAAAGGAAATAAAAGAAGCAACAAGTTTGGGAGTCAATTTGATGGCACTTTTAGGCCTACTAGTAAGTCCCTTTCTGTCTGGGGTCTCCTGATCTGGTTAATATTTTTTCTCATTGTTGTCTACCCCTCAGGCACTTGAGAATCTACTCTAAAGTGTGGTTGCAAAGAATAATAGGTGCAGACCTATGTTCTGGTGGTAGTTCTGTCACCACCCACATGACACTGGAGCAGCTTACCTTCTTTTGGGGTCAGTTTGCTTCTTTGTAAAATAGAAATAATAATTCCTGCTCCACAAGGTTTTTAGGAGCATTTTAAAGGATACCTTGTGTAAGGAACTTAGCATTTAATAATGCATTTGATGCATGAAAGTCCTGCTCCATATTTAGTGTACAAACTAGAGGGTAATGGAGGGGAAATTTTTCAGTTATCAAGTTCTGATACTTAGTAACACTTCTTGGGGAGATCCATTTTGGGAGAAGGAAGAAGGATCAAAGTGATAGAATTATGTGATTGAATTAGTCATACCCAGGCTGTTTGACCCTCTCAGAAATGACCTGGGGAAGGAACATGTACACTCCTCCAAGAAAGCATGCCCTCATTTGAACCTTTGGATCTCTCACATCTGCTTTCGATTTCATTTATTGTTCCTATTCCTAATCCTTACTGATGCAGCATGCACTGTTAGCATTTGCTTGTCTTTGATAAATCACAAATAATAACCCACTCTCTTCATACATTTTTAGCAACTGACACTTACCAGATCTTGAATTATACCAGTAGATTTTTTTAAAATATGTTTCCTTTGAAATTGTGCAGTGAATTTTAGAAAAGTGCCTTTAAAAATTCTAAGAACAAAAATGGTCCAACATAGAAATGCATGTCATTTCCTCTTTCATAGTGACAGTGGTGAAAATGCAGGGACTTAGCCCAATCAATTGTGATAATGCTTCTTGTATGAGCACTTAAAATAAAAACCTAAAATAATAAAAAATAATAATAACCACCAAACTGTAGACATCAAAAGACTTCCCACACCTTTTCTCCCATCTTCTTCATGGAAAAAAATTATCAAATATCAGCATTCTGGGGAATAAAAACAAAAGAGAATCCTTAACAAAAATGGGCTTGTGATAAAATCTCTCCATATACTATTCTGAAACAGAAGTATGACATTTTTAACACATTTAACTTACTAATGTCAAAGCCCCGATGTTTTGGAATGAGTTTCTGATCCTCCTTCTCTCTTTGAACCCCCAATATATCTTCCAAATCTCTTTACATATATAAAGACTCATATTTACTCATGTAAGAAGGGTAAAAGGAACTTTTGGAAGGCTTCTTACCACCTGAATGCCACTTAGATAAAAATCTTTAGCCACAATTTTCAAACATGCGTACATTCCTTTTTGTAAATAAAATGTAAATAGAGTGTGTGTACCTACAAGATGAAAACATCATGTATGTGATTGAGTGCCCAACTCTTGTTCTTAGAATTTTGCAATGAGCACTTACCAATGAAAAATGCCACATTAAAGCCATTTTAATTAAAAATAGAACTACCCTATGACCCAGCAATTGCACTACTAGGTATTTATCCAAGGGAATACAGATACGCTGTTTTGAAGGAGCACATGCACCCCCATGTTTATAGCAGCACTATCAACAATAGCCAAAGTATGGAAAGAGCCCAAATGTCCATTGACAGATGAATGGATAAAGAAGATGTGGTATATATACATAATGGGGTATTACTTGGCAATCAAAAAGAATGAAATCTTGTCATTTGCAATTACGTGGATGAAACTAGAGGGTATTATGCTAAGTGAAGTTAGAGAAAGACAAATATCATATGACTTCACTCACATAAGGACTTTAAGATACAGAACAGATGAACATAAGGGAAGGAAAGCAAAAGTAATATAAAAACAGGGCGGGGGACAGAACATAAAAGACTCTTAAATACGGAGAACAAACAGAGGGTTACTGGAGGAATTGTGGGAATGCGGATGGGCTAAATGGGTAAGGGGCATTAAAGAATCTACTCCTGAAATCATTGTTGCACTATATGCTAACTAACTTGGATGTAAATTAAAAAAATAAATTAAAAAAAAAATAAAGTGAACTTAAATTAGGAACTGGAAAAAATAAAAAATAAATAAAAACCATTTTAGGGTTTCCCTGTATTCTATTGCAGGGATCTAATTTGCTTGGCCATTTTTTTATTTTTGGTGTTTAGTTTTCTAAATTGTTACCATTATAAAGATATATATAACAAGCCCTTTTGTTTATTCATGTCCACACCTTTAGTTATATCTTCAGAATTGGTTCCCGGTAGTAAAATTTCTGGTTCTTCCTTAAGAATTCTGTCTTAACGGCTAGTATAATGTTAACCTAACATAGTGACAAGTAAGATTTATTGAGTTAAAGAGTGAATAAATGAATAAACGTATGCTTGAATCCTTAGATCATTATTTAAGATTTGTGTACTCTCCAGAGTAAATCATAAATGCTTTTGATGAAGCAAATATATTCTTTATTTTAAACACATTTTTTAAAGTTTATTTATTTTGAGAGAGAGAGTGAGAGCACACAGGAGCAGGGGATGGGCAGGGAAAGAGGGAGAGAGACAGAAAGCAGACTCCATGGAAAGCAGGCTCCATGCTGTCAGCACAGAGCCCATCATGGGGCTTGATCCCACAAACCCAAGATCATGACCTGAGCCGAAATCAAGAGCTGGATGCTCAACCGACTAAGCCACGCAGACGCCCCAAATAATTCTCTATTTTAAAAGTAACTTCTCTGGGGCACCTGGGTGGCTCAGCTGGTTGAGCAACCAACTTTGGCTGTAGTCATGATCTGGTGGTATGTGAGTTCAAACCCCACAGTGGGCTTGCTGCTGTCAGCACAGAGCCCACTTCAAATCCTCTGTCCCCCTCTCTCTCTGACCCTCCCCCATTTGCACTCTTTCAAAAATAAATAAGCATTTAGAAAATAAAAGTACTTCTAAATCTTAAACATTACACTGTAATGTTTTAGTTTAAAATATTTTAAAGTCTGTTTTAAAGTATTATTTTTAAATATTTTATTTCAAATATGGAGAACAAACTGAGGGTTGTGGGAGGGGTTGTGGGAAGGGGGATGGGCTAAATGGGTAAGGGGCACTAAGGAATCTACTCCTGAAATCATTGTTGCACTATATGGTAACTAATTTGGATGTAAATTTAAAAAAATAAAAAATAAAACAAGTTAATAAAAAATAAATAAAAATATTTTTATTTTAAAAAGTTTATTTTGTTTTATTTTTAAAGTAACTTTTATTTATTTTTTTAATATATGAAATTTATTGTCAAATTGGTTTCCATGCAACACCCAGTGCTCATCCCAAAAGATGCCCTCTTCAATACCCATCACCTACCCTACCCTCCCTCCCACTAAAAAGTTTATTTTAAAATATTATTCTAAATAACATAAAAATTGCACAAGAAAAAAATATATATGTCTTTCAGCCTATAAAGTACACATATTGGGTAAATGTGCCATTCCTGAGATTTCCATTTAGAACACTGTCATTTTCCAACTGAATAAATTCTAATTTAGAGTCTATAAACTCACCTGAAATAAGATTGGTATGTCAAGTTCTTTACCAAAGCATGAGCCTAAAATACGGACTTTGGTTTTAGCCTCTTGTTTGTTACCATTCTCAGTACTTTTTCATAGTAATTCAAAGTGGGTATGCAAATCTCTTAAAATCCAGACTACTACTGGAATGCTATGGGGGCTTATCCTTGAATAGTTCCCAAACTTGTTTTCTTAGCGAAACAAAATGCCTTTTGGCTTGCTTTAATTCTTTCTCTTTCACTTTGCTTGATAATAAAGCAACCAATTAATTCTCCAAGTAGTTACCATGAAATCATCCCAAATAAGAATTTCCTTTTGGGTTAAAGTTCTCCATTCCTTATGCCAATTAAGGGTGTGTGTGTGTGTGTTTAAAAACAAAGACAAGCGAAGGCAGCCAAAAGTTCAGCTTTAGTAACATCCCTTCCTGAGACTCATTTTCCATAAGGGTTTCCATTCTCCATAAAGTTTCTCTTAAGGAGGTAATATATAATAGAGGTCTAAAAGTTATCATTGAAAAAGCAACTAATTCATTATTTTAATGTTCAGTAAATTTATCTGATTCCTCAATTTTATAATATTAGTAAGTGCATTCTTCTCAAACTCGTAAAATTAATCACTCTTCCTTTTGACCTGGGCCTTCTCTGGTATCAAAAACAAGGTCACTGTTTACTCTGTGCTTATTATGTGGCAGGCAGTGAGCTAAGGGACTTATTTATCATCTCATTTAGTTGTCTCAGTAACACCATACTTATTTCCTAGATGAGGAAACCACAGGGCGCCTGGGTGGCCCAGTTAGTTGAAAGTCCAACTCTTGATCTCAGCTCAGGTCATGATTCTAGGCTTGTGGGGTCCAGCCCTGAGTCAGGATCTGTGCTGAACATGCTCTCTCTGCTTGACATTCTCTCTCTCTCTGTCTCTCTGTCTCTCTGTCTCTCTGCCCCTCTCCCCTGCTCAAGCTTTCTCTCTCTCTCTCTCTCTGTGTCTCTCTCTGTCTCTCTTTCTCTCTCTCAAAAAATAAATAAATAAAAACATAGATGAGGAAGCCGAGACTATAGACACTTGAAAGTCCTTGGCAGAGATCACACAGCTAAAGAGAAGGGAAAATGTGATTCAAGCCAGGTCAAAACCATGTGCCCATGGTGCTGCAATATAACACAGCGGTTCAGATCATTGACCTCAGGCAGGAATGCTGAAATAATTTCATCTGGTATGTGAAACTTGATCAATAGTCAACTTAAATGCTGTGCCATCTAAGGCAGGAGAGCAGTCTGAGCTCTATCAGAAAGAGTGTTTTGGGGGCGCCTAGGTGGCTCAGTCAGTTAAGTGCCTGACTCTTGATTTCAGCTCAGGTTATATCTTACAGTCTGTGAGTTCAAGCTCCAAATTGGGCTCCACACTGACAGTGCAGAGCTTGTTTGGGGTTCTCTTTCTCTCTCCCTGTCTCTCTGCCCCTCCCCTGCTCTCTTTGTCTCAAAAATAAATAAATAAACTTAAAAAAAAAACAAAGAGTGGTTTGGTCGCCTGTTGGTGTCTGCTGTAAATTCAGGAAGAAGAGGTGACAGCTTCCATGCTGGGGATCTGCCATCTCAGACCTAAGAGACATAATACTGAAGCAAGTGGAAATAAGAGCTAAGAGTATTAGAGCTCTACTTCCCTGGAGTGCTGGTACTCTGTGCCCCATAGACATTCTCCTCATGCTTTGTTCAATGTGAGAAGAATTTTTTCTTTTTACAATCTCTGTAGGCCCCAGTATTTTGATGGACTGAATTTTCAGCTGTTCCTCAGGGCTGCTTCCTTGGTTCCTGTCTGGGGGTATGGTGCATTATATCATCAGTAGAGCTGGGAAACTAGATCCCACTGGGTCGTCTTACTACTGCACTAGCCACTTTTCCCCTATTTAGAGAGGCTACAGTAATTAAACAGATCCTTGCGGGAGATGGTGTCCTGTAAGAAAGGGATCATGGTTTGGAATTTGGAAGCCTAGGACTGACTCTCACTCTGTCACTTGCTACATGTGTGACCTAATGACTTAACTTTTTTGCATCTTTGATTTCTCATCTTTGGAAATGGATAAATCACCTTAATACCTATTTCACTAGTTTGCTGTGATACTTTAATGAGAGAATGTGGGTACAAATGTGTAAACTACCATGATCTGTGTGTTTTAGTTATCAGAGGCATGTGTAGCAGCTACTGGTCAATTTTATTATATGTTTCACAGTTTCTTATGAAAAAAAAAAAAACAGTAAAGGTCATTCAGTGTTTAATATGTTCACTGCAGCCTCAGACTTCTGGTGCTTCATAAAAGTTCCAAGAGAGTACCATTGGTTTATGTCAGTTGAGACTCTAGTTACTTAACAAATATTAGGTAACATGACAGTAATTTGATTTAGAGTCCTACAGCCACACAGTTCAGGCTCTATCCTTCTCTCTTCATATTCAACACAAATCAAGAGGGAGGGAAAGTGAGTAGTTGGAGACAGGCTCTGATGGTGCTCACTTACTAGTGACTGGGGAAAGAAGCCTACCACATCTATAGCTGAGGCAAAACCAGGATAAAAGGTGAATCTTCTGGCATTCACTCAATGCCAAAAAAAATCTTGTCCTCCTCCTCCTTCTTCTTCTTCTTCTTCTTCTTCTTCTTCTTCTTCTTCTTCTTCTTCTTCTTCTTCTTCTTCTTCTTCTTTTTACTGACTTGATCAGTGGTTCTTCTTACTCACTTGATCAGTGGTGCTTGTAGTTATTCCAGTGGGTTTTCTCTTTGATTTTTTTCCTCTTTGATTTTCAAAAAGAACCATTGGCATTTTGGTGTTGTAGTTACTAGAAATGTTGTACAATGTCAACCAAAGTAAAAGGGATATGGATAAAATAAATACACAGAAGTTCCAGTTTCATTAAGTGAACATTAAATAACATTGCTCTGTAGTAAAACTGAAATAAACAATTATAACCTTCTACTTGAGAGTTCAGCGTAATGTGACAATCACTTTCTCCAAAAGTGTGAGGGAAGTCCTCTCCTTATCTTCTGTGGGCTCTCTTTATCCTCTCAGACTTCATGTTGTCATTCTTGGTTTCTCTCTTCATCCAGCTCTTTTCTCCTCATGCCCCCTGTGGGAACTCAAAATAAATAAATCAGACTCCCTGAGAGTGGGATCCTTTCTACCTGGGTGTCCCATGAACAATTGAACACAACCTATTTAAGACTGAATTTACAATTTCTGCCCTTCCTAAACCAACTTTTCCCCTACATTCCTTACCTCACCAAATATCCACACCATCTCTTAAGGAGCTCAATGGCAAAAACTTTAGTCATTTTTGACTACTCTCTCTCACATACCCCCATGTCCAATCAGTGCCCAAATTCTTGTCTTCCTAACTTTTAGAGATCTCCTCAGGTTGGCCCCTCCCCCTGCTACAATTTTCATTTAGCATACCCTCCCTGCCATTTCTTCTTGATGGCATTGCTATAGTAACTCACTCCTTTCCTTTTTTCTAGTCTAGTTCCTTCCAGACAATATCTACATTCTTCATGGGTGATATGTGTGATCACATCACTCAAATGTTTTAAGTCCTTCATTGCTTCCCTATTACCTCTTGAATAATGTGAAGATTCCTTAGCATAAAGGTAGGGCTGTTCTACCATGTTTCTTTCTGACCCTACTGAAATACTAATGGTTGTAAGTGAAGGATACATTCACAGAGGAATTCCATACCTTTGTGCTTTTGTAAAAGATGTTAGTTTGCACACCTTTAACCCTTGGAGAATTCCTACTTATCCTTCAAGACTTAACTTGAATGTCATAATCTCTATGAAATCTTCCTCCTTTGTGTTCCTATAGCAACTTGTAAATACCTCCCTTGATAGCACCCGTGCTGTTTTATGATATTCTTTTTCTAGAAACCATGAAATAATTTGATTCAATACAACCAAAGAAAGAACCAGAGAATTTCAAGACAGGTCAATAGAAATTACCCAAACTGGGGCACCTGACTAGCTTAGTCGGAAGAGCATTTGACTTTTGATTTCGACATCATGAATTCGAGCCCCATGTTGGGTGTAGAGATTACTTATAAATAAATAAATAAAGTTAAAAAAATTAACCAAACTGAAACACAGAGAGGGGGAAAGTGAAATAGAAAAGCAAAACCAAAACTGAGCATACTAAATGATCTAACATATATATTATTTGAATTCGGAATAGGAGGAGGAGGAGAAAAATGGCAGAAGAATTTAAGTTTAATTTAAGCTTAAGAAACAATTTTCTAGGGGCGCCTGAGTGGCTCAGTCCGTTAAGCATCCAATTCTTGATTTTGGCTTAGGTCATGATCTCATGGTTCGTTAGATGGAGCCCCACATCAGGCTCTGCACTGACAGCATGGAGCCTGCTTGGTATTTCTTCTCTGCCCCTCCCATACTAGCACACATGCATTCTCTGTCTCACTCTCTCTCAAAATAAATAAACTTAAAAAAAATTCTCCAAAAATTAATGATGGATACTGAACCTCAGATACAAGAAGCTCAGAGAAGGTTAAGTGCAAAAACAAACAGCACTTCTAAGCATATAATAATCAAACTTCTGCAAATGAGAGACAAAGAGAAAATCTTGAAGGCAGCCAGAGGGAAAAAAGACTCATTCTATATAGGGGAACAAAGAAGAATTGCAGCACACTTCTTGTCAAAAGACTTGGAAGGCAGAAGACAATAAAGTGCTGACATGGAAAAAAGTCAACAAACAATCCCATACCCAGAGAAAATACCTGTTAAAAGTGAAGAAATCAAGACTTCCTCAGACAAATAAAAACTGAGAGAATTCGTTGCCAGGAGACCTACAGTTCAAGAAATGTTAAGGGAAAACTCATTTTTTCTTATTTTTAATTGCTCAAAAAGAAAACTGTCTAAAGCACAATCAATAGGCATGTATTTTGTGCTTATAGCATATGTAAAAGTAAAATGTATGACAATGTAAACTAAAATTTTTTAAGAATGTACAGTGTATGAGCACAAAAGATGAGAGGTAAGATTTGGTAATATGCTATCATAAGGACTTTACCCCACATGTGAAGCAGTATGACAGAATTTGAAGGTGGAGTCTGATTAATTAAAGATGTATATTAAAGCAAGGCTGGATTGATGAAGAAACTGGGGAGAAGTTGTCATTTGAACTGCAGAAAGGGTATGTGAAAAAGTCTACAAATAGGAGGAAGCTCTCCAGGGAAGATCCTGGAATTGTTAAGGCAACAAGGATGAGGGTTGATGCAATTGAAGTGTCAGAAGTACTTAGAATCTCTAGGCTGAGGTGAGTTTAGATGACTTACGACAGCAAACTGCCAAAGATTTGAACAGAGAAGAAGTACAGTAAACAGTATTTGAGGTGCATTATTATTCTAGCTGCTCTGTATAGAATGGACGTGCTTTCACATGTACTTTCACAATCTTGGGAGGTCTGGCCAAAAATACACCACAGCAGGCATAGGAGAGAATATTCCATCTTCCTACAATGTAGAAACTGTGATTCTTAATTTTGCTCCCCATTCCCAGCCATCAGTGCAGCATTACCCCACAGTCTTGCGGTCTGAACATGTCATATACCCTTTAAACTTGGTGGGTCTAGGATGATCCAATATGAAAAGGACCATGATTAAACAAGAAGGAACAGTGTATTGCAGAGATCCCTAACTCTGGGGGAGCCCTGGCAGAAAGCTTCAGATGGCTGTCTCCCTCAGAGATAAGGGCCCTTGCAATGGATGTGGTTGGCATCTTCAGCACCCCCTGTGGACGCTTGTCCACATTAATCGTCATTATTATCACAGACCCAAAAATGGAGAGGTTCCAGGTTTCTTGCTTCCTTTCTCTGCTGACAGCAGGTGCCAACAGAATTATTAGTCCTTTGTATTTAGGAACTTTAAAGATCAGCATCAGAGGGGCACCTGGGTGGCTCAGTCAACTGAGCATCTGACTCTTGATTTTGGCTTGGGTCATGATCCCAAGGTCATGGGATCAAGCCCCACATCAGGCTTAGCGCTAAACATGGAGCCTGCTTGTGATTCTCTCTCTCTCTCTCTCTCTCTCTCTCTCTCTCTCTCTCTCACTCTCTCACTCTCTCCCTCTCTCCCTCTCTCCCTCTCTCCCTCTCTCCCTCTCCCTCTCCCTCTCCTCCTCTGCCCCTCCCCTACCTCTCTCTCTCAAAAAAAAAAAAAAAAGATTAGCATCAGAGATGCCCAAGGGCTGGTACCCTACATAGACTCAAAGGACCACTGAGTGTCACATTCACGTTCTTTGTTCCTAGTGATCCAAATAATCTTTGTGGTGGCAGTAGGAGACCCCACCAATGTAGCATACTTGAGGATAGAGAAGTATGTTCTGTCATGAATTTATTATTTAATTACTGCCTTTTTAAATTCCATAACTTAAGATATTTGGGTTTAAACAAGGCATATCTGTCTGAATGTGCACGGTGACTAGGCAAGGTGTCCATGTTGAAATTTGAAAACTAAATATAGGAGACAGAAACAAGAAATATAGTAGACTTTTTTAGTGCTATTTGATCTCCATGTTTCCACTGCATAACATTTCTCAGACTGTAACTTGTATATGCCACAAACCTAAAAAACATAAATAACTGATCTGGGTCAGTGCTTAAAAGTATGCAATTCACACAGTCCTTGAAAACCAACTGAGCCTAAAACATATTTGACTATTCCCTGTGGGAAGACTGGGTTTTCTATCTGTTTCTGTAGCATGTCAACAGCTTGCAGGGTTCCAAGGAACTAATAATTATTGATGACAGCATCCTGAAAGTTCCTATTGAGCCCACAGAGTAAAGAGTGTTTGAGAGTGTTAAGAAGGCACACAATGAATAAGGCAGCTGAAACATGATGGCTGCAAGGGCACAGCTCCTGTTTGGCATCCTCCCCCTCAGGGCTTGGATGGCAAAGAGAACTGCTAAGTACATCACACCACAGCCCTTGAGGTGGGAAGGGGAGTGCAATAACAGGCACGACCCAAGCCTAGCGATCCCAGTGCCTCACTTCATGATAATAATAGCCACTTTTAAAAACATTTGCTGGGGTGCCTGAGTGGCTCAGTCAGTTGAGCGTCCGACTTTGACTCAGGTCATGATCTCATGGTGTGTGAGTTTGGGCCCCGTGTCAGCTGTGCTGAGAGCTCAGACCTTGGAGCCTGCTTCGGATTCTGTGTCTCCCCCTGTCTCTGCCCATCCCATGCTCATACTCTGTCTGTCTCTGTCTCTAAATAATAAATAAATGTTAAAAATTTAAAAAAAAAATAAAAGCATTTGTAGAGCACCAAATACCGTGCCAACCACTTTCTAGTCAGCTCTCCCAAGCCTCTGTGTCACTATTGGCACCATTGTTATCCCCCTTTTCACAGACTAGAAATGAGGCTTGGAGAAGGTACACAACTACTCAGGGTCACACAGCCAGTAAGTGGTAGGGCCAGGGCTGGAAACCAGTGACTGACTCTGGAGCCTGCATTTGCAACCTGTTGCATTCTACCACCTCTCACATGCCTGTATCTGGAGGATGTTCATTCAGCTCTTCACATAGTTACTATGTACAACACACTATGTTAAGCCCCAGTGAAAAATTGTAAGCATATTTTTTCACTTGATGTGAGGAATAAGCATTTACTGAGCACCTCCACTGTACCACGCACGTTGCTAAGCACTGGGGGCACAAACATGGTTATGACCAGCCTCAAGAAAAGCACTGACTAGGGACACCTGGATGGCTCAGTCAGTTAAGCGTCCGACTTTGGCTCAGGTCGTGATCTTGTGGTACACAAGTTCAAGCCCCACGTCAGGCTCTTTGCTGACAGCTCAGAGCCTGGAGCCTGCTTCACATTCTGTGTCTCCCTCTCTCTCTGCCCCTCCCTCACTCATACTTTGTCTCTCTCTCTTTCTCTCTCTCTCTCTCTCTGTCAAAAATAAATAAAACATTAAAAAAAGAAAATCTCTGACTAGTAGTGAGACTAGATAACAGTACCGAGTACCAGGTGCTGTCAAGGTAGAGGTGTGCTGCGGAGACAGGCTCATCAAAGAAGGTCAGGGAAAGTCACCAGGAGGTGGTGGCCTTGAATCAAGTTATGAAGGAAACAGGAATTAGCTGGGTAAAGCATGGAGACCAAGAAGCTCTAGCCAGAGAGAACATGGAGGTGAAAGAATGGGATGACCAGGAAGCAACAGATTTATTATAGCTGGAGTTTACACTGTGAGGAGGCAACGTGGAGGAGATTGTAGACTTATAATCATAACTCTACTTTTCAGTTTAATACTGTTATTGCTTTAAGGTTCAAGTTATCTCAGAATATTAATAAAGGAAGTTCTCTGTTTCTTAATCACAAGATTTGCTTTAGCCCAGATTCCAGTCATCCATTTATTTCTTCAACAAGTATTAAACTCTGACCAACTTTGTACAAGACACTGTGCTTGGCACCAGAGGCTGCAAAGAACAAATCACAGACTCTGCTTTCAAAGACATCACGTACGGGAGGGTGAGACAGATCTACAAATAGGCAGTTACTAAATATGTCTCTCTGGAGAAACCCATGGGCCCCAATGAAGTACATTCTGACATTTGAGAGGTCTCTTGGCAAAATGGCCTCGTTCATAAATATGCCTGGTCAACCAAAGAGACTTTTAAGGGAAGCTTCCAGCATGGATGTGAGTGCAATATAAACACAAGAAAACAGTGAACCTGAAAGAAATGGAGATATGCAGGAAATGAGAGGAAATATGAATACCATTCTAGTTACATCTTCGGAGTGATAGGAGAAAATAGTGTCGGCACAAAACAGGAGCAGGATGCACGAAAGAGCACTAATTATTTAACAGAAAATTGTAGTATAATATTATTGGCAGATCACAACAATAGGAAGTGGAAAGTGGTGGAAGAGATAAATTCTAAAATTGAGAACTCAAGAAATAGCAGTAAAAGTTTATCATTTATAATCACAATAACTTTCAGAAGAAACAGCTAATATAAAAATGTGGTTTGCCTGCACAAGAAAGAAGACTTAGTTTTCTTTTTTTTTTTAAAGACTGTTATTTTTCGTTAAGCCTTTCAATAACATACTCTTTTTCTTTTTAACTCAGTGGATTTATTGCTTTGATCTAATTATGTTCAAATTAAAAAAAAAAAGACTTGGAATAGTCATACCTTGTTTAATGTAATAGTTGTGTTCCTGGCAATGTGTAGATTAATTTTTATAAATCAATCAATATTAATTATCTTTGAATCCTTGTATTAAGCCCAATAATTATAGTAAGCTCTGTGGAGGAATAGAGAATTGCAAGATAATCCATTCCTTCCATGAATCTACAGGTTTTTTGGGGGGAAAACAGTATTATAAGGCAGCATATTCCAAATACTAATAAGACATTCCTGGGATGTCTTAGGATTTCAGAGAGGAGATGATGTGACGTGGGCTTCAGTTCACAGAGGAGGGAGATAGATTGCACATTGAGAAGAAGCACGTGGTTAAGGGGAGGGGTGGGAAAGACTTTCCATGGAGACAACAGGAAGCATAAGGGAGTAAAGACAAGCAGCTCAGATATGATTACGAGATGGATAGTGTATTAATTTGCTAGGGCTGCCATAACAAAACACCATAGGCTGAGTAGCTTAAACAGAAGTTTATTTTCTCACCATTCTGGAGGCCAGAAGTCCAAAATCAAGATGTCAGCAGGTTTGCAGGTTTGGTTTTTCCTGAGACCTCTCTTTCTTGGCTTGTAGATGGCTGCCTTTTTGCTTTGTTCTTACATAGTCTTTCCTCTGTTTGTGTTGTCTGCTTTAACCTCCTTTCTTATAAGGACATCAATTATATTGGATTAGAGCCCACCTTAATGACCTCATTTTTACTTAATATCCTCTTTATTTATTTGTTTATTTATTTTGAGAGAGAGAGAGAGAGAGCACAAGCTGGGGAGGGTCAGAGAGAGAGAGCGAGAGAGAATCCCAAGCAGTCTCTGCTCCGACAGCAAAGAGCCCAAGCAGTCATGACCAGAACCAAAACCAAGAGTCAGACGCTTAACTGGCTGAGCCACCCAGGTGCCCTTTTAATAACCTCTCTAAAGGCCCTATCTCCTCATACAGTTCACATTCTAAGGTATTGGGGGTGAAGGCTTGAACATATGAATGGGGTGGGGGGAAGAAGAGGGACACAATTCAGCCCACACCAGATAGTAAACCAGCTTGGCAGCAGCATTAGACTTACGTTGAAAACAGTGGGGTGAAGTGGGAATCATTACAAAAGGCCAGTCTGGAGAGACAATGCCAGTGTGGATTTTATTTCAGAGGAAATAATAAGTCTCTGAACATATTTGAACAAGACACAGGCAAGATCAGCCCGGTGGAAGGTAGTATGTGGGATGTTGTGATCGGGAGACCAGGCCAGAGGTTGGCAACGAGTCAAGCAGTTATTGCTACATTCCAGCCAGGAGAGGAGAGTGATTCTAACTGTAACAATGGCAGTGGCAATGGAAAGGAAGGATGTTAGAACATTATAGATGGAAAAAATTCACAATATTCTCACCATCAAGGAACTTAAAAATTATATTTTATCCTAATTGTCATTGGAAATTTCTAGAGTGTCATTATGGCCAATCGGAACCTTTGGATTAGCATGAGCTAACCACTGTTAGTTTGCCAAGTTGGTGAGGGCAAGCAAAGAAATTCATGTTCTAATTGGTTTTCAGAGCATCTTTGTGAATAAAAGTACAGTTTCCATTAGGCATTCTGAAATACACAATACTTAAGAAAGACTTATGGATGCTTATCAGTGCTTTCTGAAACCCAAGGAGACTCCCAGGTTGGAAACCACTAACTGGACCCAGAAAGTCTCCATTTACAGGTGAAGAAACTTAAACAGATACATCCCGAATCACACTTGAAGTTACTAGCAGAATGGAGCCAGGAAGTGCTTCCTATATCTTATTCAAAAGTAGTTATATTCTGCTGAGAATTAACAGAACTTGCTGTCTGACCAGTTTACCTTTAAGGAAAAACTAAGTCACTTAAGAAGCAAATAATGATCCCCTCATTTATCTTTTGCTTAAGACTGGATTTTCCATTATTAAAGGTTTACTTAAAGCAAGATAAACCATTATTTCTGGGTTAAAATTGGCTGGTAAAAAGCACCACCTGGATACTTTTTCTAACATTGATTTCTCAGGTAATTATTTTTTGTTATCCTGCCATTTTAAACAAGAGCAAGCTTATTGGTTCTTGATACCTTCTGGTGTAATGGCACATTAACAATCACATTGTTTAAAAATTCCATTGTCATATACACAAATGGGGCCTTAACTCAAGGTTTGAATTCCACTTATTCTACTCCATGACATTTTTTTTTCCTTCATAACTCTGCAAACAGAATATCACAAGTGTTGGGCATGTTAATTGCTTATTCAGCCCAACCTCAGAATTCTCCATAGTGACATCCGTATTTTATGGTGTAAGTCCAGCTGCTAGATTAGCAGATGGTTGCCGTTAAAGGGAAGGAAAAGTAAAACAGCAGACACAGTTCTGCCCCTGTTAATGCTACAATTAGGGAACAAATTAATATTGGTATTTTCTTCTGAATTATCATTCCAGTCATGCTCTCTTTCTGTCAGTAAGCTCTTCTCAGCATTCAGGTAGAGCCTTTGCTGCCAAATCTTTAACATCTCAGCAACCCAAAATGCATGTAAAATATTCTAAGTCTTATCTTTTCTTTTTCAAATTAAGCATTCCTCATGTATGGAAAACTAGGATAATTTAGAATGAAATGTGGGAGAAATACTTTTAAAATCTTGTCAGCTGCAGAAAACCTGACATTTAAGAGAACTATTATGCGCTACTGAAAACAAAGTGTGGGAAGGATGAGATCTATTTTAAAAAAAAGAAGATTGATTGCGACCTTGAACTTTCTTCACTTGGCTGCAAGGAGAGTGTGAAGTGGCAAATTTGGCAGGGCAACTCTAAGAGCTGCTCTTCCGTGGGCAGGCTGCGTCACAGACCACAAATTCAGGAAGCAAATACGGAACATCGGGGGACTGTGGGGAAAGTAGAAGAGACAAACTGGAGGGCTGGATGGAAGAGGAGCTTGCTCATGGAATGAGAACTATCCTGTCTGGAAAATAAGAGGCTTAGTGATAAGAAAATAGCATAAATAAGGATCTATAAAGTTTATCATGTTGATTATGGTAACTGACTTCTCAGAGTAAACCAAAGCCTGAATCACATAGGACTGTATTTGGGGGCCCTGAGATGTATTCAAACTAGGTAGCCCAAGGCTGATTTTCTGGTGTTTCCCGAAGGAGACTGTAGAAACACTTTGATGTCAAACACTATTGGTGAAAGTCAAGACCACATCTGCCTGAAAGAAGAAAATGTGGGGACAGGGAAGGAATAGTAGCATTCAATTTTAAAACACATAGGACACATATTCGCAAACTCTTGTTCCCAGTGGTAGGAAAGAAAGTGGAAGAATCTATGGCTACCACAGGAAGAGTTTCTGGACCTCATTGTAGGAAAGAAGAAAGGAGAAAAGCAGCATTATCTGGGGCACAGAGGTTGCCTGGCACAGCAGAAATGCTGAATTATGCAAGTACAGAAATGTGTCAGGACAATGTCATGAGAAGGAAGAGGACGGCAGAAAAGAAAGTACATGAAATGAATATAATTTTAGCTCTTTAAAGAACTTGATAGTGTGATTACTAAGGAATTTGTGGCATTGGGGAGGTAATATAATTGCAATGCAAATTATTCCTATTTTAACAAATTCTTATTACTTTGAAACTACAGTTTTCGGGGCGCCTGGGTGGCGCAGTCGGTTAAGCGTCCGACTTCAGCCAGGTCACGATCTCGCGGTCCGTGAGTTCGAGCCCCGCGTCAGGCTCTGGGCTGATGGCTCAGAGCCTGGAGCCTGTTTCCGATTCTGTGTCTCCCTCTCTCTCTGCCCCTCCCCCGTTCATGCTCTGTCTCTCTCTGTCCCAAAAATAAATAAAAAACGTTGAAAAAAAAAAAAAAGAAACTACAGTTTTCTAAATTCTTTTTTAAAAGAGTATGGTCCAGGGGTGCCTGGGTGGCTCAGTCAGTTAGGGGTCCGACTTTGGCTCAGGTCATGATCTCATGTTTCATGAGTCCGAGGCCCGCGTCGGGCTCTATGCTGACAGCTCAGAGCCTGGAGCCTGCTTTAGATTCTGTGTCTTCCTCTCTCTCTTTTCCTCACCCACTCACACTCTGTCTCTCTCTCTCTCTCCCTCTCTCTCTCTGTCAAAAATAAATAAAAAAATAAATAAGAGTGTGGCCCACATGGTAGGTGGACCTCGAGCACGGGTCTTTGTGAATTCAGGAGTGAGAAGACGGCCTCGGCTGGACGTGTGAGGTCTGATATTACCCTGTGTTCTCTGGTTTGGGGAAGGGTCACCAGTAATAAAGGATAATTAGCCATTCGATAAGACATGCAGAATATGAAGTTCACTCTGTTTTTCACTCATACCTAGTTACAGTCAGTTATGCTTAGTTTTATTTAAAAAGCAACTTTGACATATGACTTCACTCATCTGTGGAATTTAAGATACAAAACAGATGAACATAAGGGAAGGGAAGCAAAAATAATATAAAAACAGGGAGGGGACAAAACATAAGAGACTCTTAAATACAAAGGACAAACTAAGTGTTCCTGGAGGGGTTGTGGGTGGGGAATGGGCAAGGGGCATTAAGCAGGATACTTGGGATGAGCACTGAGTGTTATATGTATCGGATGAACCACTGGGTTCTACTCCTAAAATCATTATTGCATTATATGCTAACTAACTTGGATGTAAATTTTTTAAAAAATGAATTAAAAAAAAAGAAAATGACTTTGAGGGGCACCTAGGTGGCTCCGTCGGTTAAGCGTCCAACTTCAGCTCAGGTCATGATCTCAGAGTTCATGGGTTCAAGCCTGACATTAGGGTCTGTGCTGACAGTTCAGTGCCTGGAGCCTGCTTCAGATTCTGTGTGTCCCTTTATCTATGCCCCTCCCCAACTCGCGCTCTGTCTCTCTCAAAAATAAATAAACATTGGGGTGCCTGGGTGGCTCAGTCGGTTAAACTAAATGTCTGACTTCAGCTCAGGTCATGATCTAGCGGTCTGTGAGTTCGAGCCCCATGTCGGGCTCTGTGCTGACAGCTCAGAGCCTGAAGCCTGCTTCAAATTCTATGTCTCCCTCTCTCTCTGACCCTCCCTTGCTCACACTCGCTCTCTCTCTCTCTCTCAAAAATAAATAAATATTTTTAAAATTTTTAAATAAACATCAAAAAATATCTTTAAAAAATGATTTTGAGGGGCGCCTGGGTGGCTCAGTCGGTTGAGCGTCCGACTTCGGCTCAGGTCACGATCTCGCGGTCTGTGAGTTCGAGCCCCGCGTCAGGCTCTAGGCTGATGGCTGATGGCTCAGAGCCTGGAGCCCACAAGATGGTGACCTGAGCCGAAGTCGGATGCTCAACGACTGAGCCACCCAGGCGCCCCCCAAAAAAATTTTTTTAATGATTTTGATGTAGCATGATCTCTAATAGTGTGAAATGCCTATACCAAGCACTTATCTGTAATTATTCACAATTGCATTATTTGTGATGGTTTATAAAACAAAGATGGTTTATCAGTAAACAGTCAATAAAACTTAATACTGGACATTTAAGACAGTGTAGAAACCCATTTCAGCTCAGTGTGTGAAGCCAGCAACCTAATCCTACGCAGAATGACAAACCCAGACCACTTGTAATGTGTAAAAGAAAAAAATCAATGGGAAGAAACATGGATCCAGGGAGATGATCAAAGTCACCAATCTATCCAGAAAAGAAGGCTTTTATTTCAGTTTTGGATGAACACCGGAAATGAAAATAAATCCAAAACAAGTTTTTTAAAGTTCTTAAATCAGATTTTTGTTCTATTTACTTTATACCCATTATATAGCATGATTTCTTAGCTTTAAAGAAAGGTGAAACTAAGATAATAAACTGAAGAGTGAAGTCTTAATAAGAATACTTTGAAAGTATGTATTCAATCACTTCAGATAAACAATGGACTATTTTTATTTATGTATGTTAAAGAAGCTCTAGAAATTTGTGGTTAGTCATTACTGATGTATTTCTTGAAAGATATGTTATTAAAATTTTTATCAAGATGATGCATGGGCACATTTTGTCTTGGGTTGGATTCTGTAGCAGCAGAGCCTCTGAGGGGTCTGTTGAGGGGAGCACTCTCAGAAGACACCTGTCATTGAGTGAAAGGAACAGAAGAGACCAAGGAAGTAAAGCAGAAACAAGCAAACAGTTTCAGGGACAGTCTAGCCTCAGCCTGACCTCACCAGCTCTGCAGGGTGAATTGTATAAACATGGCCTAGGGGGCAGCTCTCACCAGTTAGCAAAGAGCAGGCCCCCAGACTAGGGCACGGGAGTGTCCTGTTGGCAGCCGACACCCACAACAACTGGGGGTGGGTCTGTCAACCTGGTACATGTATATCTGTCTTCCTCAGTGCCTTCTTCCGGTAAAGACATCCTTAGGCTGTTGACGTGGCATATGTTGTCTGTGCACGGCAGGTGTTCAGTTCATAGTTGATGGCTGAATAAACAAACGGATAGATGCTGCAGAGAAGATACTGAGGAACTAGATAGTAACAACATGATAATAATAACAACTAGCATTTGTAAAACATTTGCCATGTGCAGACACTAAGTGTGGATTATTTTTGTCTGGTAGGAATTTTTATTACCCCTGTTTTGACACCTGCAGAAACTGAGATGGATGTGTTCTCCAGGGCCACATAGCTGGTGTAATAGCAGAGCCCACACTCCTATCCTCATTATACTAAACACTCAGAAATGAGGAAAGTGAAATAAATCAAGTAAATACTGAAAACCCCTGATCCTGGGTCATCTGTAGCTTCATAGACTGTTTTTCTTTTCCTTTTAAAAAGTGGAATCAACAGCTCATCTCTCTCCTTCAAAAAGGCCAGAAATGTCGACTCCAAGATAGTCCTTGAATAAAAAATCAGAAATTCTAGAATCCTTAGATCATTCAGAGTAGTGGAAATACCCACAAGATCCCCAGTATTTTTGTCTGTGCTCCATGATAGATTAGCCATTAAATGTGCACATATACAATTATGCATTTTAAATTGGTTGTTTATATGCAGACCTGGCTGCAGCTCAAAATATGATGAATATTGGAAGGCATGAAATTAAAATGGATGTTAATTATTTTTCAGCATTCCTCCAAGGCACAAGTTTTCAAACTCAAAATCTCATGGGTCTTTTGGCGAAAAGCCTTTAATACATTTGGGGCCTTTCTAGTGAGTTGCTTCGTTTTTCAGTGTGATTCCTGGTTTGCTCTGTGCCATCATGTATGAGATAAGGGACTTAGAGTTGAAGGCACATCCCTCTGTAATTTACTTGATATATTAAAGAAAAACTTACAGTGACACATTTTATTTATTTTTTTAATAAAATCTGGGTACTGGCATGCATATGCTTGTGGATTTTTTTTAATGTTTACCCACTTATTTTGAGAGAGAAAGGGAGAGAGAGAGTGGGAGGAGGGGCAGAGAGAGAGGAGAGAGAGAATCCCAAGCAGACTCCATGCTGTCAGTGCAGAGCCTTACACAGGGCTTGAACTCCCTAACTGTGAAAATCGTGACCTGAGCCACAATCAAGAGTCAGATGCTTAATCGACTGAACCACCCAGGTGGCCCACAATAACACATTTTAAATAAATACTAATATTATCCCAAAATGAGGTAAGTATCTGGCTACTTACACATCTTTAAAAATTATGCACCTGAATTGTAAAAAGAGAACCTATATTGTTTTCTCTTCCATGCACACTCACAGGTTTATGCTTAACCCTCCCTCCTTTGGCTGTCTCCCAGCTGTGTTAATTGTGACTGAGCATATGCAGAACCAGAATCTGCACATTCATAATAGTGGCTCTGCCTCTCCTGACAAGACTGCTAAGTAGGTCATGATTTTATGCCAAAAGGAAATGGCCTTTTGGTGGCCAAAGGACTGTTTTTATACTCCGTGGAAACCTGTTACGGTGATCTAGCATCAGCATCATCACTGTTGTTTCTCATGCCAGATTCATCACTTTGCCCACAATCCCCCATCTTGCCTTTCCAGTCAGGAAATAGTGATGGAATTCCTTTTAAATATTTTTAAATGCAGGAAGGCATTTTACAATACTACAGTTATTACCAGCTTTCAGGGTAAACACAGAAATCTAGTTCTTAGGGCATGATTTTTGTAATAACTTATACTTCTTTTTGAGGCAGAGTCATTGAGATCATTCATTTATTAATCCATTTAGTCACTTGCAGAGCACCTCCTATAGGTTAGTGACTGTGCTTGGTCTGAAAGAGATTGCAGAGAAGTAAAAGGGAGGCAAGATCGGGGTGATTTGTTGCTACTGTGCCTTTTATTTCCTCTATCAATTTATGATGGTTTTTATAAAATAATTTAAACCAGGGTTGTTGTTTTTTTTAATTTTTTTTTCAACGTTTTTTATTTATTTTTGGGACAGAGAGAGACAGAGCATGAACGGGGGAGGGGCAGAGAGAGGGAGACACAGAATCGGAAACAGGCTCCAGGCTCCAAGCCATCAGCCCAGAGCCTGACGCGGGGCTGGAACTCACGGACCGCGAGATCGTGACCTGGCTGAAGTCAGACGCTCAACCGACTGCGCCACCCAGGCGCCCCCAGGGGTTTTGAAGCAATTATAAGTAAGACCTATGAAGTTGTCAGAAAGATGTGTAAATCATTTTGGACTTAAAAGAATTTATTTCATTTTAAATGCTTCCAGAAAATGTGATTCTGCACAGACGACCATTTACCACTCTCTAACATAGTAATAGGGGACACTTTTTGAGATCTTTGTGCCAAGCTCTACGGTAATAATGGATTCTCTTACTTAACTTTTGGCGATCTACAACCACACGACAAAGGCACTATGGTTATCACTTTTTTATGGATGAGGAAAGAGGCTTAGAAAATCAGTAACTCCTCCAAAGTCACACAATGAATAACGATAGTGCTAGGATGTGAATCCAGATGGTCTAGCTCAAAAGTCTTGCTCTACACCTTATCACTTCCTTTGTTATCTGTGGTCAAAGCAAAACAATGAATTATTATTGACATTAATGAGAAACTTAATTCTCTAACCAGAGAAAAAAATAGTGTAGATCTGGCTGTGTGTTGTCTGATTTGTAAATTATTGTCAGATGAAGAGTATATTTATTAGATCTGATGGGGCAGCCATAAACCCAGATAAGGACATTTATGGGTCCTAAATATTTGGGGCTCAAACGCCCTCTCTCCTATGACACTTTCTTTAATCCTCAATTTCACCCACCCCACACATCCTTCTTAATCCCCCTTCCCTCTCTGAGACTAATTAATTCTCCTTTTTCCTTTGATCTCCCACTGTACATTTCTATATGAGTCTGTGACAGCCCTTACTCTGTATGAATGTTAGGGTTCAAGTGAATGCCCCCTCACTGGGCTGTGACTCTTTAAGGGTGAGAGTCCTGTTTTACTGAGCACTGAGCCTCCAGTGCATGTCATGTAATAGGTGCACAAGTGTTTTTAAATGAACGAATTAATAAAAGTTTCCACACATTCAGTAGTGTGACTTATATTCCATGGAGAGGGCATTCACAGGAGATGAAAACAATCCTCTCTCTTTTACTATATGATACAAGGAGTTAAACCCCTTTGCATTCTGTACCTACAGCAAACATTAGGTACTCAATAAATATGTGTTGAGTAAATGAAAACAAACCAGGAGAACTTTTCAATGAGCTTGCAAGGGGCCCTGTGGAATGTGATAAGTTTTCCAGATGTCCTGCAAAGCCGCTTTGTCATTTTGTAAAAGCTGACTTACTGCGTTTGTTTTTGTGTAATCAAAGCTGCCTCATTCTATGAGCCTGGAGGTTGTATTTGAAATTGGCATTCATTTTGTTTTTCTTAGGCTCAGCTTTTTGCCTGAGGCTCCTAAAAGTTTCTCATTGGCTCTGGTCTCCATTGACAGTCCCATGTGTACCAAGTGGAATGTTGTCTATAAAATTTTGGAGGAGCCTGTTACTTTGCAAATGCTATGCACCCTTTATATTTTACGTAAGGTTACCAATCCCAATCCCCTTTAGGAGGAAATTCACCATGTCTATGATGGTAAAGATAAAAATAAAAAGAGAAGCAGACTCAGCTTGAGATAGCACGGAAGCTAATTGGCTTTTCAGATGCTGTACTCCCTTTGTCTCTGAGTGAAGTCAGCCTTTGTAGAACAGAATCTCTCATTGCTGGTGTCTTTGGGAAGCTAAGGATTTCCTCTAGGGTCTCAAGCATACCTGAAAGTAAAAACATAGAGGAATAATTAACCGAAAATAACCTCCAACAGACAAAAACAAAAACAAAACAAAAAACAGTGATGGAGAAGGTGGAGCCAGGATGGGATGAGATAGAGCCATTTTCTACAGCTGTACTCCTGACTCGCTCATCTTTCTCCTCTCAAGTCTCTGCATCAACCACTGCCTGAAAGATCTATCAATACCAAACTTACTCAACAGAATCAACCCAGCACTACACAGAAATTAAGTTTGCTAAGTCCACAGTTGGTTAAGTGTTACATGGCCAAAAAAATTCTTTTTGTAGATGGTCCACTTCAAAATTCAATGAATAAAATCTAGATACTGCTTATGGATGACACATGATCTCTTTTTCTGCAGGTTGCTTCTAGTCAGAGGTTAATCATTCTAGCAGAGGAATAAGAAAAGTAACTGTCCTAGTTGAGTCAGCTAAATGCACATAAGGTCTTAGCATCAGAAGCGTTTATAGGGATGTTTTGTCCATTGGCATATTAGTTTCCCTTCTCTGTCCATGGACCTAAATATATATCCCATTATTACAGATCTGATCTACATTCTCATAATTTTATTTTTCTCTATTTCCTCATTTATTTTTTTCCTAAAACTTGGAGCAAAACTGTGGAGTTATCCAAGGGGCCCAATGACTATTAAGTTGTTAAACAATCCTCCATTCTGTTTCCATTCTTTAATTATTTCTTACTATCAAGCCTGTCACAGCCATCTTGCTAATAAGTTAATTATTCTAAAACAAAGGCCAGTTTGGTTTTTTGGGAACTTGGCACACACAATGTTATCACAAAATACGAGACTTAGGGTTAGTGAGTAAAGGGAGAAATGAGGATGGTTGTTTAAATGGCTCTGAATTTGGAAATGAGCTTAAAGCTAAAATTAGAGAGGAAAAAGAAATGAGTGTGGGATAACTAAGAACATAGGATTTGTTCTTTCCAGAGCTAAAATAACTTAGTTCTTAAGAGCACAAGCATTGTAATAAGACCTGAGACCGTACCTAAGCCCTGCTGTTCATCAGTTGTATGACCTTAAGTAAGTACTTACCTTTCTGAGCCAACTATTTCCTTGGGAGAATGATCCCCGAGGTTGTTCTAGGGGTTAAGTGAGATGTTTGCAAAGTGCTTTGCCTGTTGCCTAGTGTAGAGCAAGTACTCAATAAGTGGTAAGTACCATTAGGCACAGTAGTTGAGCTCAGCTGTCATGTTCTTGGGTACACAGACCAGCACACACATATTACATACACATGGCCAGGGGTTTCTGATAGGGGAAGCAGCTACCAGATCAAAAATCCCAGAAGGGCACCCAAATGACTTCAGGAAACAAGAAGGTACATCACTCAGTCCCTTCTCAGAAGGCACATCCCAAGATCTTAAGGCACATGTCACGCCTTTCATCTGTTTGCATTGCTGTTTCTCTGATTGGAATGCCCTTCCCTTCCCTTCCTCTCCCTTCCTCTATTCAATTTTCTTAGTCTCACTTGTTCAGAACTTGACTCATGGGTCAGCTTTCTCAACCCCACACTGCCCACTTGCCCAGCTCCATTTCCAGAGCACCCAATGTGCACCCTCATTACACCCCTTCCCATAAGTAACTGTCATTAATGATTTACGTATCATATACTCAATGTAGACCTTGAATTCCATGAGGGCAGTGACTCTGGCATATTTGACTGAATGTAATTGTTTCCCCCAAATCATACTTATTTCATGTTCATGTCTCCAACAAGGAGAAACATTAGCATGATTCTTCTAACAGCTATTTTATGATCCACAATGATCATTGACTATTCCCATAAAATATGTTTCTGTAAATGTTAAGTGCAGTCCCAAAGAAGTTTGTAAAGAGAAAGACAGAACTACAAAAAGAATTAGATTGAAAATTTTAACTTCTTTCCTACTTGTAGGTGGTATGTTTCATCGTAATGTCCTATGCTCATATTGTAAGATTCATTTCCCTCTGTTTTTCATTTTCTAAGCTGACTTCTTTGATTCCATTTGACCTCCTCCTGAGTCTCCACACAGTTATAAACTGATCATATTTGGCTATGGTAGTTAAAGTCAACACTGCTGGAAAGAAAATTTTAAAAATATAAGAATGATGTCTTCTGCCCATTTCTTAACTGTGTTATTGGTTTTTTGGATGTTGAGTTTGATAAGTTTGATAAGTTCTTTATAGATTTTGGATACTAACCCTTTATCATTTGCAAATATCTTCCATTCTTTATGCTGCCTTTTAGTTTTATTGATTGTTTCCTTCACTGTGCAGAAGCTTTTTATCTTGATGAAATCCCAGTAGTTCTTGTTGCTTTTGTTTCCCTTGCCTTCTGTGACGTGTCTAGTCTGAGGTCGAAGAGGTTGCTGCCTGTGTTTTCCTGTAGGATTTTGATTGTTTCCTGTCTCACATTTAGGCCTTTAATCCATTTTGAATTTATTTTTGTGTATTAAAAAAAAGTGGTCCAGTTTCATTCTTCTGCATGTCACCATCCAGTTTTCCCAGAACCATTTGTTGAAGAGACTGTCTTTTTTTCCATTGGATATTCTTTACTGCTTTGTCGAAGGTGAGTTGACCACACAGTTGTGGGTCCATTTTTGGGTTTTCTATTCTGTTCCACCAGTGTGTCTGTTTTCGTGCCAGTACCATATTATCTTGATGTCTACAGCTTTGTAATATAGTTTGAAATCCGAAATTGTGATGTCTCCAGTTTTGTTTTTTTCAGGATTGCTTTGGCTATTCAGGGTCTTCTGTGGTTCCATACAAATGTTAGGATTGTTTGTTCTAGCTCTGTGAAAAAGGCTGGTGGTATTTTGATAGGGATTGCATTAAGTGCGTAGATTGCTTTGAGTCGTATAGACATTTTAACAGTGTTCTTCCAATCCATGAGGATGGAATGCTTTTCCATTCCTTGTGTCTTCTTCAATATCTTTCATAAGTGTTATATAGTTTTCAGAATACAAATCTTTTATCTCTTTAGGTAGGTTTATTCCTAGATATCTTACTGGTTTTTGGTGTAATTGCAAATGGGATCAATTCCTTGATTTCTTTTTCTGCTGCTTCATTATTGGTGCATAGAAATGCAACAGATTTCTACACACTGATTTTATAACCTGTGACTTTGCTGAATTCATGTATTAGTTCTAGCAATTTTTTGGAGGGGTCTTTCGGGTTTTCTACATAGAGTATTATGTCGTCTGCAAATAGTGAATAGATACTTTTCCAGAGAAGACATCCATGTGGCAAGCAGACACATGAAAAGATTCTCAACATCACTCATCATAAGAGAAATACAAATCAAAACCATGATGAGACACCACTTCACACCTGTCAGAATGTACAATTAACAACACAAGAAGCAACAGGTGTTGGCGAGGATGCAGAGAAAGGGGAACACTCTTTCACTGTTGGTGGGAATGCAAACTGGTGCAACCATACTAGAGAACAGCATTTGATGTTCCTCAAAAAACTAAAAATAGAACTACCCTATATGATCCAGCAATTTGTAAATAATAGATACTTACCCAAAGTATACAAAAATGCAGATTCAAAGGGGTACATGCACTCCAATGCTTATAGCAACATTATCAACAATAGCCAAATGATGGAGAGAACCCAAATGTCCATCAAATTATGAATCAATAAAGAAGCTGTGATATATGTATTATGTATATTATATTGTATATCATACATATATATATATATATATACACACACTCTATGTATACACACACACACACACACACACACACACAAATGAAATATTACTTGGCCATCAAAAAGAATGCAGTCTTGCCATTTGCAACATTAATGGAGCCAGAATGTACTATGCTGAGTGAAATGAGTCAAAGAAAGACAAATACCATATGATTTCACTCATATGTGGAAATTAAGAAACAAAACAGATGAACATATAGGAAGGGTGGGGGAAAAGAAAGGGAAACAAAATGCAAGAGGCTCTAAATAATAGAGAACAAACTATGGGTTGACAGAAGGAGGTGGGTTGGAGATGGGCTATATGGGTGATGGTATTAAGGAGGGCACTTGTGATGAGCACTGGGTGTTGTATGTAAATGATGAATCACTGAATTCTACTCCTGAAACCAGTATTGTACTGTATGTGCAAATACTTAAATTTTGAAAATACAGTAAAACATTGGTTTGCAAGCATAATTTGTTCTGGAAATATGCTTATAATCCAAAACACTTGTATATCAAAGCAAATTCCCCCATAAAAAATAATGGAAATTCAGATGATTCATTCCACAACCCAAAGTATACATATAAAAAGGTTACAGTACTGTAATATAAAAGAATATACAAAATATAAAGAAAAATAAACAAATTAACCTGCACTTACTTTGAAAACCTTTGTGGTTGGTCTAAGAGAGACAAGAGAGAGGAGGATTATTGTGTAGGGTGACTTTCACTATCACTCATGGATGTTGACTACAGTACAGTATTAATTAAATCTTATAATATTCTGTATTTAATGTAATTGGCAACAAGGCAGCAGAGGAAAGGGTCTATATCTGCAGGCAATCTGATCTAGAATGAAGCATAGCATTTCTAAGCTTACTCTTGTATGGAAAAGCAAAGGACTGTCCGTACATGCTTTGAGGTGACAAAAATACACTAGTGCCAGTTGTGGGCACCTTCAAATGTTCTGAAAAATCACTGATTGATTTTTACACCATGGTCTGAGAGGGAGTATCCCACAGAGAGAGAGAGATTGAAAAAGAGAGAAGAACCACTGGCTCAGTTGTGATGATGTGACACTTGGCATCACATACTATTCATATTGCAAGACATGGTTCATTTATCAAGTTAAAGTTTATTAGAAATGTTTGCTCGTCTTGTGGAACACTCGCAGAACAAGTTAACTCACAATCCAGGGTTTTACTGTAATAAAAGCAGAAGAAGGAAACATCTCAACTACAGAGAAAGGAAAGAAAAGAAAGAAAAATAAATAAATAAAAGGAAATAGAAAGAGCCTGATCTTCCCAGGGCCTAAATTAGCCTCTAGTCACACATCTGGTGCTTAGGCAGCACAGCGGTTTTTTCAGGCTTCCAGGGTGCCACTTAGGGCTCTGCAGCAGGAGACACTTGAGCACTGGAGAGAATGGAGCCTGTAATTAGAAAAGGTACCAAATGTCACATGAGGCTGAAATTTGACTTCTGAGACTTAACTAGCTTCTTTAGTTTGGAAGCTTTCTTGGCAGAGGTTTAAATCTTTATCCCACCACCTTGTAGTTGTATAAAACCTCAAATTGCTGGAATGCTGGGAGAGAGAGAAAGAAGGGGAAAATAGGAAGGGAAAAGAGTATTTTAATTAATCGAGTTTTCTGGTTAATTCAGTTTGGCAAGTATTTGTTGTCTATATGTGGGGCTCAGAGCCTTGTGAGGTGCAATGGAGAAAAAATAGGAACTGCACAATGTGATTCTCGTCTATAATGGGTATATCTTGTTCTCCATTTTCTTCTTTTAATCTTTTTTATTGAGTTCTTTCAAAGTATTTTAGTCTTTATTGGTGCCTTAATAATTACAGAAAAGCTAACATGATCTATTCTTTCCTCCATGCATCTTCAGTGCCCAGCACATATCTGGCACAAAGCAGGTACTCAATAAATCTTTATTGAATTGAATTACATCATGTATGCAGTATAAGAGATTGGATAGAATCCATATTAATTCTAAGACATATTCTAAAATTTGGCTTATTTGACAAAATCCATTATATCAATCTATTTTCTGGGCTACAGAACTGTCTCTTAGTTAATGTATCATTTAGTAGTATCATTTTTTAAATTTATTTTTAAAATTTTTGTAATGTTTCTTTATTTTTGAGAGAGAGACAGAGTGTGAGCAGGGGAGGGGCAGAGAGAGAGGGAGACACAGAATCCGAAATAGGCTCCAGGCTCTGAGCTGTCAGCACAGAGCCCATCATGGACCTCAAACTCACAAACCATGAAATCATGACCTGAGCTGAAGTTAGATGCTTAAATGACTGAGCCACCAAGGTGCACCTTAATAAAATATTAAATCCCTTTCACATGTACTAAATAGGGGTTTATGTCAGCTACCTCCATTCATTGAGTATATCTTTTATGTGCTTTCTGCAGCAAGTTCATTTTATTTTACTTTTTTTCTAGCTTGAGCTATAACACCTATAACATTGTGCAAGTTTCCAGTATACAGTGTGATGGTTTGATACGCGTATATATTGTGAAATGATTCCCACAATAAGGTTAGCTAACACATCCGTCACTTCACATAATTACAGTGTGTGTTTGTGTGTGTGTAGTGAGAAAGTTTAAGATCTACTCTCTTAGTAACTTTCAAATATATAATATTGTTAACTGTGTCATTGTGCTGAATATTAGGTCCCCATAATGTATTCATCTTCTGACTGGAAGTTTGTACCCTTCGACCCACATCTCCCCATTTCCCTTGTGCCTCAGCTCCTGGCAACCATCATTCTACCCTCTGTTTCTCTGAGTTTGGCTTTTTTTTTAGATGCCACATGTAGCAACTTAACTTTTTTTTTCAGCAGTTTCAAAAGCATTGCATCATAGTGCCCACAGAGATTAATGAGCAGGATCTTGGCCATTTGCTATCCATTCATGATCTGAACATTGGTCAGTCTGCTCTGAGTTCTACCTGAGCCTACAAAATTTAATAATTAGCTACTATAGCCACAAACCTTTCACTTCAAAAATTGTTCCAGACCCAGTTCCCACCACCAACTTAGATTTTTTATTCTTGGGCCTCCTCTCTCATCATCAACCTCCTTTATGACTGAAGACCTAGCTTTTCCCCTCTCATGGGTGGCATGGCCTTGTCCACCATCCCCTATGAGATGGCCAAAGCAAGGCTTCTGGAAAGCTGCCTGTCAGTCAGAGGCAGAGCTGCAGCCCGGGCTGGGGTGTAGGGATGAGGGACTGAGCCAGGCCAGGCCCTGGGTACCAGTCCGTGGAGCTGTGGAGCAGAAGTAGAGCAGCCTCTCCAGACAGCAGCAGGCCAGACATGGACCCATAGCAGAACTCCTCTCTCCAACCCCAAAGAGGCTCTCAGAAAGAGGGTAGGCATACTCTTTCTTTGGTTGCTGAGAAAGGATTGAGTTGGGATGAAAAGGGACACGGATGATAGATGATATAAGTCCTCTCCTCATACTGAGAGGCAGGGTAGTTTGCAGAAAGACATTTTTGAACGCTACTATGGAGGGGTGCCTGCGTGGCTCTGGCAGTTAAGCGTCCGACTTTGGCTCAGGTCATGATCTCACGGTTCCTGAGTTCAAGCCCACGTCAGGGTTTATGCTGACAGCTCAGAGCCTGGAGCCTGCTCTGGATTCTGTGTCTCCTTCTCTCTCTGCCCCTCCCCACTTGTGCTCTGTCTCTCTCTGTCTCTCAAAAATAAATACATGTAAAAAGAAATTTATAAAAAAAAAAAAAGAAAGCTGCTATGGAGGGTATAACTGAAGTCAACAGTAGACAAAGAGGACTATGAAGCAGTAGCCAGTTTCCCTCTGAAATTGGTAACTTGAAGCTAACCCAGGAGAGCTCTGTGAGGAGCTAGGCAGTCTTCTGTCTCTTATAGTCAACTTTGCCTGTCCTTACTCCTTCCAGGGCTCCTGGCCAGCCTGCAGAGAGGGAGGCCCTTCTGCCAACAGCTCAGCCACCTAGTAGCATACACCCATCGCTCAGAGAAGTAAGACTACCAACTGTGGCCTGAAAATAGGGACTAGGGAATAAGACCAAGAATGTTTGAGTGTATTGCATCTAGACCTAGCATGGCTTGGCTTCTACAGATTCTTAGAGGCCTGCCCCAAGAGTCCTTCTGAAAGCCTTGATTTGTTTTACAAGTGCCCAGCTAAGATGAAGTCTGTCCGTGGAGCTAAGAGCTGATCCTCACAGCCTTGGCAGGTGATGGCGCTCACAGTTTGATAGACCAGATGTGGATTCAGATCCTGGCTCTACCACCTGCATGACCTTGGACAAGTTATTTACTCTTTCCAAGACCCAGGTTTTGAATCTGGTGATAACGATACCCTTTTTATAATAATATTGTAGGGACTTAATGATACAATCATATAAAGAAAGCCCTAACGGTGAATGGCACATAGTAGATGCTAAAAAAATGGTAACTGTACTTGGTACTTTGTTGATTGGCTGTTGATGCGGATGCAGGTTCTGAAAAATGACCTCTGAGCTAATGTAATAACAATAATCAAAATTCGCTGTCTCCTTTTCTAAGTCTCTAGAACAAGATAAGTCAGTCATTATTACATTAAGGTTTTGAGTTCAGGAAAAAACTTTTTCTTGAAACACTTCATAAATATTGCAGTAATTTTTTCTGGAGCCACTTTATTGTGTTGACTTACTCCCGACCAAATTTTCCAGATGCTGTCTATAATCTGAATATCCAGTGAAATACAGATTCCATACAAAAAGCTGAGAAGAGCCTTACTCAGATATCCACGGCTTTCCAGTGTTCTGTACTCATCTCTTTGCATACCAATCATGTCTGTTTTTAGGTATATCTTCTCACGTTTTCCCCTTATTTCATTCTGTTAAGAAATAGGTTCTACACACCCTGGTTCAAGAATCCCGCTCATCAAAACGGGATTGATTCAGCTTACTCAGAATATTATCCCTACCCACCCCCCACCAAATCCATGTTGGTGCTTTCCTTTCAGATTTTGTAATTAATTATGAAGCTTCAGAAACACAATTCTGAAGATGATTACCAACTGCCATTACTCCATCACAGATAACTACACATTTCACTCCAGTTACCACAGATCTTTACATTATTACTATTTTAATGCAATATCCAATTTTTGTTGGAGAAAAACAAAAATCACTGTGAAGAGGATGCCAACCAATCGGTCATTTAGGGGGAAGTCTCCAAACATATAAAAGAGAAAATTTGAAGTCCAATTATCTGCATGTTGGGGGATCTCCAGCAGCAGACGATGAAAGCCATTGGTGGAGAGCATGCTTAATTGAAATCCTTTGCATGAAACAAGGGAGAAGTAAATAATTCAGGCAATCAGTTTGATGCTCGGAGAATGATACTTAAGGGATGTATAAAACTAAGACAATACTAATAACAGAACCAGTTTGTTTCCTCCTCAAATTTAAGCAGAGAAAAAGTGAGAGGCAGACCTAGGCTTAAGGAAAGGTGGAATCTGGAAAGAGAAATTGAACTAGTATTCTCCCTTTGAGTCCATTTAGAGATATTTTGTAAACCTAACATTCCTACCTAGCAGAGCGAAGAATGCAGAAAGCCCTGTCTCCATGGAGAAGATTTGGACAGCCTGTTGCAGCCTGCAAATCAGCGCCAAGAGAAAACAAAACCATAAACTCATTTTTGCCCTTAAAAATGCAAACCGTCACTGCCCCTTTCTCCTCACATGGCAGTGCTTCTACTCCCCCTCCTGTAATTTCTTTCCTTTATGCAGGTATGTTTTGTATGATTTTGAAAGCTGTTCCCACATTTATTATTCAAGTTAAAGCATGTGTTTGTGAGTCAACTGGGGAATTTGGTAAGCATCTTATTTGGAAACTTCCAGTTGACCTCCCCAGCCCTCTTAAATTAAATGACCTTAAACAGATTATGCAAGCCCATGTCCTCTGCGAGTCCATTCCCTCAGAATAAGAGAGTTTTGTTAAGATTGCTAGACAAACGACAGTCACCAAGAAAGATAAAGTTGCCCATCCAATCACAGAATTTCAGAGCTGGGAGCAACGTCAGACAGCATCTGCTCTAGTGGCACACGATTCCATCTGCCCCATGAAGCTCGGTTCTCACCTGTGAGATGTAGATAAACTTTCATTCCATCACCCTCCACCTAGGCTACCCCTGCAGCATTGTCACTTCTGCTCTGCTTTGCATTTTAAAGTAAACATCCTAGGTTCTTGCAGCTCAAAACCTTTTTCCTTAAAAAGAAAAAAGAAAGAAAGCAAAATCATCACTACCTGAGTTTCAAAACACTATTTAGAAACTCAAAACCTGATAAGATTAGGGTTTCTCAGCTTTGGCACTATTGACATTCAGACTGGATAATCTTTGTCATGAAGGGGCTGTCCTATGCATTATAGGATATTTTGCAGCATCCCTGGACAGTCGTGTCCCCCTGCCAGTTGTGACCACCAAAAACATCTCCCAACATTTGTTGGGAGTAGGGGAGAGATGGGTGGACAAAATCTCTCCTGGTTGAAATCCATTAATGTATATAGTTTGTACAAAAACAAATAAATGTGCAATAAGTAAAATGATGATTTCAAAGCCAGTTTGCCTCTAACCATACATACAACCTCTCTAAACACTGAGCATTACCACTTTGCAAGAGCCTTAGCCAATTAAGTGTCAATTGTTCTGATAGTACCCCATCACAATGCTCTCCAAGGTCTATATGCCACAATATCTGCTAAAAGAATGGAGGGAAGAGTCCCATGCTAGCCCTGGAGTTGTACGAGTGGGATGTCCCAGAAAATAAAGCAGCCTAAGTTCAATTCTGTGGTCCTGATGCAGAAGTAAATGAGCTTCAGCAGCATCTGCAAAATCCAGAGTTGAGTTGGTTATGTGGGTGTCCTCGTCCTTCTTCATGGTTCCATGTTCATCATCCAAACATTTAGCAGTGGTTAGTTGGAGTCTACCCAGCACGTAGTAGTTACTCAGCAAATATTTGTTGAAGGTTTTTATGGATAGTGTTTTACCTTTTGCAGTCTGCCTCTGGGTTGAGACAATCAGGTACATTAGCCTGTGCTAGAACTAAACATAGCTTTGTTCGAATCAGTCAGAGAATGGATATCTCCTGGAAAGTCTCAAAGTCTCTTGTAGTCATTATTCCACAATCCCCAAGTTAAAAAAAAAGTGTGTATGTGTGTCCAAAATATAGAAGTGATCAAATGACTGTAAGATATACTCCCTCAGACCTAGGAAGTCAGAGAGAGAGACAAAAACGAACTGCAGGCTGTGTGCTGATGTGTTAAATATATACCATCTCCTTAGTCCTCACAGCAATCCTGTTGTGTAGGTGCTAAGAACAGGGGGGAAATAAGTTGCTCAAAGTCAGACGGCTGCTACAGGGGAAAGCAGAACTTCAAATCCAGCTCTAGCAGAGTTTTAAGCTGTCTGAGCCCAATTTTAAGCCTCCCAGACTCACTTGTGCACCAGGCCTTGGTTGCTTATTGAATGGAGAGCCCTGGCCAGCACTGCCCTGTATCTCCAACACTGCTGACAACCAGCCGTCCTCTTCAGGGTGGAAGGCAGGGCTTCATCAAACCCACCACAGTGGGAGTCTCTACAGAGACAGCACTCAGACCCAACCAGACCAGACCTACAGAGGCTCTGGCTTTTTTCAGCACTTCTAGATTCAGATGCTCTGCCGCTCCGCTCCCTGTGGTGTGGGGATACGTCTTCTCAGTGGCTGCCCCAGGGGCTAAACAGCACACCCAAGAATTAGAGGGTACTTAACTCCTCAGAGGTAAAACTTGGACCAGTGAAATACAGGAAATTGAAAGGACAAGTCCCCCCCCCCCCCCCCCCGTCAGACTTGTTCTGAAATGTAGATGGTCCATTTAGTCTTTCTAGAGACCAATCTAGCAGCTCTGTTTTCTTGTGAAGCTGGGGCCAGTCCAGGAATGTACTACCTTACATTTGTTTTCCTTTCCTGTTTGCCTTGTTTTTCTTTTTTCCTCACACTTACTGTCCTGAGGTTACACACACACACAGCACAAAACCTCTGGTAAAGTGTTAACCTATGTTTTGCTTTAGGCTCTGTTTTCTAGGAATCCCATGCTAAAACACAAATTTATGCTCTTTTATTTATAAAATCACAACACTGCCATCCATTTCTCAAAAGCCTAAGAAAAAATAAAATCCTTCTTTAGTACATGTTCCTCCTTACTGATGATAGCTAACAAATATTTTGAAAATAGAAGACCATAATATATATGGGTATGAGGAGCAGTGCATCAAGATGGCACTAAATGTGCCTTCATGGTCTCCTCATATCTGCCCTAGCCACCAGCTGCTTTTCTTATCTTGCTTTTAGATAAAATGGCTGTGGTAACACTCATTCGAGCAGGGGTGCATTTGTCTTACCACAATGGTATCTGTAGGGTGGAAAGTGTCAGTCATCCGAAGTGTAAATCCTAGCTCAGCTTATTGGCTGTTTGACTTGAGAAAGTCATAATATCTCTGAGTAGATATTTCCTCACCTGTAAAATAGAAAGAAAACTATCTGCCTCACCTTTCCCATGGGCTGATGTGACATACAGAAAGCACTTTGAAGCACCATTCAGAGGTGCTTTAACTGTAAGAAGAAGTAAGAAAAATAACTTTCTAATTCAGGCTTTTAAAATTTCCCTTGCTAAAAATGATGAAACACTTCAGTAGGAGAATATAAAGGAATAAATCACTTAGTTTCTTCTTAAACATTTCAAGATACTAATTAAGATTAAAAAGCTAAAGAGCTGAGACCTCTGGCCCAGATAAAATAAAAGAGACTGGATTTTCCCTCCCACTTGAAACAAATGAACAAAGAAAAGTTTAAAAATCTTAAAAAACAATTCTCAAGATACCTTACAACAAGCCATAAGGTGATTCTTTGCGAGAAAGGAAACAAATACGGAAAGCCCTAGGATTGCTCTTACTGTTGGAAGTTTCCGGGCTACTGAGCAGGAAGAAGGAAGCCTTGTGGAGAATGGTGGACCAAATGGGTTGAACAGAGTTGAGAGTCTAAGAGACCAAGGTCAGAGGACAGAGTACCAGACATATGAGCTACACCGAAAGAGAACTCTAGAGATCTGCCAAGGGTTCCCCTCCAGTATTCAGCAGAGTACTGTGCAGTGTATGCATTTGAGGAAACTACCTGAAGCTGAGAGACAAAACCACCCAAAAGGATTAGCTGGTGCTACAGCAGGCTTGGAATAGTGCCTTTTTCTATCAGCCATTCTGGAAAACCTCTTAATTCACAAGGCAATGGGTAGAGTACTTTGAAGAGTCTTGCCTCCACTGTGGGGAATAATTGTACACTAAACACTGCTCTGGTCCAACCCAACAAGTCTTTCTTTTTTTCAAGTTTTTATTTAAATCCCAGCCAGTTAAAATATAGTGCAACACTAGTTTCAGGTATAGAATTTAGTGATTCATCACTTACATTCATCACCAGATGTTCATCACAAGTGCCCTCCTTAATACCCATCACCTATTTAACCCATCCCCCACCCACCTCCCCTCTGGTAACCATCAGTTTATTCTCTATAGTTAAGAGCCTGTTTCTTGGTTTGCCTCTCTTTTTCCCCCCCTGTGTTCATTTGTTTTGTTTCTTAAATTCCATGTATGAGTGAAATAGTAAGTATTTGTCTTTCTCTGACCGACTTACTTCACTTAGTTTAAGATTCTCTAGCTCTATCTGCATCATTGCAAATGGCAAAATTTCATTCTTTTTGATGGCTGAGTTATATATATATATTATATATTATATATATTATATATTATATATTATATATATTATATATTATATATATTATATATATTATATATTATATATATTATATATTATATATATTATATATTATATATTATATATATTATATTATATATATAATATATATAATTTCTTTATTCATCAGTCAGTGGACATTTGGGCCCTTTCCACAATTTGGCTATTGTTGATAATGCTGCTATAAACATCAGGATGCATTTGTCCCTTTGAATCAGTATATTTGTATCCTTTGGATAAATATCTAATAGTGCAATTGCTGGGTCACAGGGTAGTTCTATTTTTAACTTTTTGAGGAACTTCCAAACTGTGTTTTAGAGTGGCTGCACCAGTTTGTATTCCCACCAACAGTGTAAGAGGGTTCCCCTTTCTCCACATCCTTGCCAACACCTGCTGTTTTCTGTGTTGTTAATTGTAGCCATTCTGACAGGTGTCAGGTGGTATCTCATCATGGTTTTGATTTGTATTTCCCTGATGATGAGTGATGTTGAGCATCTTTTCATGTGTCGGTTGGCTATCTGGATGTCTTCTTTGGAAAAATGTCTATTCATGTCTTCTGCCCATTTCATCACTGGATTATTTGCTTTTTGGGTGTTGAGTTTGGTAAGTTTTTTTTATAGATTTTGGATACTAACCCTTTATCAGGTATGTCATTTGCAAATATTGTCTCCCATTCAGTAGGTTGCCTCTTAGTTTTATTGATTGTTTCCTTTGCTATGCAGAAGCTTTTTATTTTGATGAAGTCCTAAAGTTTATTTTTGCTTTTGTTTCCCTTGTCTCAGAAGGCATACTTTGTAAGGAATTGCTACGGCCAGTGTCAAGGAGGTTACTCCCTGTTTTCTGCTCTCAGATTTTGATAGTTTACTGTCTCACATTTATGTCTTTCATCCATTTTGAATTTATTTTTGTGTATGGTATAAGAAAGTAATCTGGTTTCATTCTTTTGCATGTGCTGTCCAGTTTTCCCAACACCATTTGTTGAAAAGACTTTTTTCCATTAGATATTCTTTCCTGTTTTGTTGAAGATTTATTGCCCATATAGCTATCAAGCCATTTCTGGGTTTTCTGTTCTGTCCCATTGATCCGTGTGTCTCTTTTTGTGCCAGTGTCATACTGTCTTCATCGCTGCATCAGTGTTGTAATATAACTTATAGTCTGGAACTGTGATGCCTCTAGCTTTGCTTTTCTTTTTCAAGACTGCTTTGGCTATTTAGGGTCTTTTGTGGTTCCATGTGAAGTTTAGGATTATTCTAACTCTGAAAAATGCTGGTGGCATTTTGATAGGGATTACATTAAATGTTCAGATTGCTTTGGGCAATCTGGACATTTTAATAATATTTGTTCTTTTAATCCATGAGTGTGGAATGTTTTTCCCTTTCTTTGTGTCATCTTCAGTTTCTTTCATCAGTGTTCTTATAGTTTTCAGAGTGCAGGTCTTTTACCTCTTTGATTAGGTTTATTCCTAGGTATCTTATGCTTTTTGGTGCAGTTGTAAGTGGGATTTATTCCTTGGTTTGTTTCTATTTCTGCTGCTTGATTATTGGTGTATAGAAATGCGACAGATTTCTATACATTCATTTTGTATCCTGCAACTTTACTGAATTTGTGTATCAGTTCTAGCAAATATTTGGCTAGCCCAATAAATCTTAAAACCAAGATCTGAAAGAATCAAGTTGTTTCCAAGTAACTAAACTGCATTCCAGAACAAAGCTCAAGAATATTTATAGGAATACAAAAATATCTAGCACCCAACACAGTCAAAATGATGATGCCTGGCATCCAATAAAAATTACCAAGCATGCAAAAAAACAAGAAAAATGCCTCATAATGGTGGGAAAAAATCAATCAGAACTAACTCAGAACTGACACCAGATGTTAGAACCAGCAAAGGACATTAAAAGTTATAATTATATTTTGGTACCTGGGTGGCTCAGTCCAAGTGTCTGATTCTCGGTCTCGGCTCAGGTCATCATCTCAGGGTTCATTAGTTCGAGCCCTACATGGGGCTCTGCGCTGACAGGGTAGAGGCTGCTTGGGATTCTCTGTGTCCCTCTCTCTCTGCCCCTCCCCCACTCACAATCTCTTGCTCTCTCTAAAATAAATAAGTAAACATGTTTTTTAAACGGTTATAATTGTATTTTAGATGTTCAAACCTTCAATAGAGACCTTCAAACGTCAATAGAGACGTAGATTTTTTTAAAGACTCAAATTAAGCATCTAGAGATGAAAGCTACAATGTATGAGCTGAAAGATACCCAGGATGAGATGAACAGTGTATCCATACAGTAGAATACTGCTCAGCAATGAAAAGGAATGAACTATTGATACAACATTGATGAATCTCAAAATAACTGGGCTGAGTGAAAGAATCCAGATGAAAAGGATTGCATTCTGTATAAACCCTTTTATATAAAATTCTAGAGAATGCCAAAATATCTATAGTTAGACATATAATCAACGATTACCAGGTAGGGGGGCAGGAGGAAAGGATTCATTCCCAAGAGGCACAAGGAAACTTTTGGAAGACATAGTTATATTCACTATTTTGATTTTTATGATGGTTTCACAGGTATGCAGACACAGATGTCAAAACTTACCGAATTATATATTGATTATATATTGATTATAACTCAGTACTAAAGTGTATTTTTAAAAACCATTGCACAACTGGGACATAGAGAACTTATAAATATAACTGCATTTTTTCAATATTTACATTTTTTTGTAAATTTTAAAGAATGGTAAAATGTTTAAATCTGTCATTTTTATTACATCTAAGTCTACGGTGTCTACAGACTACATCTTTTGTGTAGTAGCTGTAGTATCTAGCATAGTAACTAAAGTTTCGTTTGGGGGCACTTTCCTTTTTCTTTTTTTTAACAGTACATTAGAAAATCCCCCCCTCCGCTCTTGTTTAGAACTCCGTATTTTCATGAGTTAAAAAATTTTTTTAATCTTTATTTTTGAGAGAGAGAGAGAGAGAGACAGAGAGCAGGGGAGGGGCAGAGGGAGAGGGAGACACAGAATCTGAAGCAGGCTCCAGGCTCTGAGCTGTCAGCACAGAGCCCGATGCTGGGCTCGAACTCACGAACCATGACCTGAGCCAAAGTTGGACGCTTAATCAACTGAGCCACCCAGGCACCCCTCATGGGTTTCTTAAATGAAAAACAAAAACCCTAAGAACCAGAAGCCACAAGGTAAATTTCAATTATCATTTTTTCCCAAAGCTTACTTTATAAGTTACGAAAATTCTACACATTTTTCTTAATCATAAATGACTGTAGGGACACCTGGGTGGCTCAGTCTGTTAAGGGGCCGACTTCAACTCAGGTGGTGATCTTGCGGTTTGTGGGTTCGGGCCCTTCATCGGCTCTGTGCTGTCAGCTAGGAGCCTGGAGCCTGCTTTGGATTCTGTGTCTCCCTCTCTCTCTCTGCCCCTCTCCTGCTCATGCTCTGTCTGTCTCTGTCTCTCAAAAGTGAATAAACGTTAAAAAATTTTTTAATAAATAAATAAATGCACGCTGACTCCCTCCTTCTTTGTTTGATATGTGTGGTCTAGACTGAAAAATCCTCCATGAGTCTGTTTAAGACTCAAGGGCTTTAGTTCCTGTTGACCTGCTTCATTAGAGATACAGTTATATGATGCTTGCTCATTATATTTGGGAATGAACTAATTTATGCATTCTCTTGTTCCCAACTTGTCTGTCCTGTTTCCCCCAGTTTGATGCTGACCGAAACGAAGATGAGGTGTTCTATGACATCAGTGTGGCAGTGGACAGCAAGTTATTTCCAAACAAAGAAGCTGCAGCAGGTAAGTCACCATGTCCTTTGGGCAACAGTATGGCCTGATCACCTGCCAACTGTCTGGAGCTTTGTAGTAATGTTGGAGCTCAACAATCTGCTGCAAGGTTTTAAGGATGACACCGTTCTCAGAGCTTTACACTCTCTGGTTTGAAAATAAAGGCTAAAACAAAATAGAAAAGAAGGACTATCCATTTGGCCCTTATAGTGAATGCTTGCCTTCCAGTCATTGCACATGTAAATTAGCAAGCAGTCCCAATGTAACACACGACCTGTGTTACTATAATTGAAAAAGTCGAATCTAGCCCACTCTTTGTGCAACAATTAAAAGTTACAACTCCTCCAGGACTCCTTAACTCTGACATGTCTCTGCTGTGCCCCCCGGGAAAAGCCTCCCCTTCTGTCAGATAGCTGCTCCTCTCCCAACCCACAGCTCCTATTTTGGCTCTGTGCCTTCTCTTCCTAAGCATTCACCCCTAGAAGTTCGACCTTGGACAATAGTGCAGGGCAATCACACACCCTTATGTAAGCAGTACTCAAGGTTCTGTTTTGACCCTTATCTCATTTTCTTTGACTGTCTGATTCTGGTCAACTCACTGTCCCTCATGGTCTCCACTATCAGTACTATGCAGATGACTCTCAAATCTTTGTCTCAGTCCTGAACTTTCTTCTCAGGCCATAAGAACAAAAAAACTTCTGGGCTGTAAAGAAAAAGACTAAACATGGAAAATGTTTACCCATATTTGATTTGAAGCCCCCTAAGAGTAGCTTCAAAGAAAGTCAAGGCAGTGATCTTTCTGGGCAGACCCACAGAGCACAGATAACAATGTAAACTCACCTGCCTGGTTTTCCAGTGATACTTATAGTAAGATGGTCTATTGTTGGAAAGACTGAATATTGAGCAGCATATAAGATCATATAAACCAGAGTGCTACTGCTCTGAAAAATGCTATGGCAGCCATGCTTTGTAAGTCAATATTGTATTTAGAACATTTATTTAGACCTCTAACAACAGATATCTAACTGCTAGGTATCCCATTTGTTAAGACAGTGGAGTGGAGGAGCTGATTGAAGGTGCCCCTTATTTTTATTTTAAAAATTTTAATTCCAGTAGAGTTAACCTACAGGGTTATATTGGTTTCAGTGTGCACATAGTGATTCAACAATTCCATACATTACTCAGTGCTCATCATGATAAGTGTACTCTTAGTCCCCTTCACCTATTTGACCCATCCCCCCACCCACCTCCCCTCTAGTAACCATCAGTTTGTTCTCTATAGTTAAGAGTCTGTTTCTTGGTTCACCTCTTGTTTTTCTTTCTTCATCTCTTTTGTTTCTTAAATTCCTCATATGAATGAAATCACATGTTTGTCTTTTTCTGGCTGACTTATTTTGCTTAGCTAATACTCTAGATCCATCCATGTTGTTGCAAATGGCAAGATTTCATTCTTTTTGTGGCTGAGTAATATTCCGTTGTGTATATATACCACATCTTTGTCCATTCATCTGTCGATGGACACTGAGGCTGCTTCCATAGTTTGACTATGGGGAAAAATGCTGTAAAAACGTAGGGGTGCATATAATCTTTTCTAGTTAATATTCTTTGGGTAAATACCCAGTAGCGGAATTACTGGATCATAGGGTAATTCTGTTTTTAGTTTTTTGAGGAACCGCCACATTGTTTTGCACAGTGGCTGCACCAATTTGCATTCCCACCAACAGTGCAAGGGTTCCTTTTTCTCCACGTCTTCTAAGCTGCCCTTTCCTTTAGAACACTTGACACTTTGTGGCTCTCTAGTGGCATTTCTGAAAGGTGGCCTCGTCCTCCAGTGATGCAGCAGTGCTGGCTTTTGTGCTAGTCAGTAAACTGCCTGAGGACAGGTGCCATGTCCTCCAAGTGCACAGTGCCTGCCCCATAGCAGAGGTCACCAGGGACCTCATCTCTCCATCTTTCCTCTCTATACCTCCAAACTTATGAACGAGGAAGGAGTCTGCTCACAGTCTCAACTCCTACTACCTCCCATCCACTCCTCCAAACTCTGAAAGCTGAGTTCTGCTCCAGCTTTAAAATAAGCCTGTCCTATATATAACAGCCCTTGGTGATGAAGTGATCCTGGGAGGGACCGTGGTAAACTAGAAACACATGATGCCTCCCCTACAGAGGCAGCCCCTCTGAAGCTCCATGTTATCGTTGCCGTTAAGGCATGGACCAGTTGTTGCTGGATCTTTCTCTCTTTCAAGAGTGAATAGAAGACTGCATCTGTAGGTGAAATCTCAAGGCTTGTCAGTGTTGCTGACTCACCCAGTTGAACAGGTCATGTCCATGGCCACTGCTCTGTGAATTTTCAGCCCCCAGGTTTTGTCCCTGTACTCTTCCCTATTCCCTGGACCCTCTTTGCCTAGTCTCAGCTGCCCCACAGACCCCATATCATCTCCATGTGAATGGCTTTCCATTCTCCTTTAAAAGTTTTCAAATCAAAATTCTTGTTTTTTAAGTTTATTTATTTTGAAAGAGAGAGACAGTGCGAGCAGGGGAGGGGCAGAGGGACAGGGAGAGAGAGAATCCCAGGTCTGTGCTAACAGCGCAGAACCAGACACGGGGCTCAATGTCACAAACCATGAGATCGTGACCTGAGCTGAGATCAAGAGTTGGACCCTTAACCAGCTGAACCACCCACGTGCCACTTAAGTAAAAATTCTATACATTTAAGATGTGCAACATGATGATTTGGCATGGATATGCACAGAGAAGTGACTACTACAGTTAAGCTAATTAATGTATCTTCTCTTCACATAGTTAACCATTTTCCTGTGTGTAATGGGAACACCCAAAATACATTCTCTTAGCAAATTTCCAGTACTTAATACAGTGTTATTAACTATAGTCATCATGCTATCAACATTACATCCCTAGGCTTATTCATCTTACATATCAGCAATTTTGTACCATTTTGCCAAAATCTCCCCATTTCCTCCACCTTCATGCCATGGTAACTGCTGCTCCACTCTCTGCTTCAATGTATTTGACTTTTTTAGATTCCACGTATAAGTGAGATCATGCAGTTTTTCTCTTTTAAGGGAGCCAGGCAAAATTGTCCCTGTCCTCACAGCCCACGCCAATCATCATTCCTCAGGGACACCTTGGGAGTGCAGTCCCTGTTCTTTATCCCCACTCTAGTTGGCAGGGCTTTGTCATTCCTTGCCGGCCTCTTACCTCACCCCTGAATCCTGTTGCTGCCATGGGGATCCTGACAGAATGCAGCTCTGACCACCCTGGCTCCCTGACACAACAATACAAACAAAACAAAGCAAAACCTTCAATGACTTCCCTGTAGGCTGAACACCAGTGTCCTTAGCATGACAGATATACCCATAGCTTTGCTGTAGTGGCCTTCCTCCTGCCCTAGCACTGCCTCCCCCATACCCCTCCAGCTTCCTCCAGTCCCTAGAATGTCTCAAACACTTTCCTGCCTCTGGCCATTTGCACTGGTTGCTTGGTATCCCTTCCCCCATGTGCATCCCCTCTCCTCTCTCACCCCCTAGCCCCTCCTTCACCCTACTTTGCATCACAGTTTAAATGTGATTTTCCTCTGGAGGTATTCTCAGCCCCCATCCCAGACCCGTTTAGACCCTGGCATAATCCCCTAATCTTTTCCTGCAGGCTGTTTATCACAATTATGATTATATAATCATGTATATGATTGTTTGCTACAATTCTGTTCCCCTGGGGCACCTGGGTGGCTCAGTCAGTTAAGCGTCTGATGTTGGTTCAGGTCATGATCTCACAGTTCGTGGGTTCAAGACTCGCATCAGGCTCTCTGCTGTCAGTGCAGAGCCCTCTTCAGATCCTCTGTCCCCCTCTCTCCCCTCCCCTGCTCTCTCTCTCTCTCTCGCTCTCTCTCAAAAATAAAAATAAAACAAAAAAATTCTATTTCCTTTATTAGAGTGCAAGACTGTGTGTGGATGGAGAGTATGTGTGTTTGTTTGATACCCAGTGTGCATCTCATAGGAGACGGCACAGAAGTGCTTTTTCAACTGGCTGATCACCTCGGCTGGGCTACTCGTCTAAGTGTGTGGACTCACAGCCACACCACGTTTTCTCTGACTCCAGAGCAGAGTGAGCATTTGCTTGCCTCCATGCCGTAGAATGCCGTTCCCCAGACCTGTGCACCCCATCTGCAGCCTCTCCTCGTCCCTAGAGTCCTCCATTCGTACTCTGGCAGAGCCATTCAGAGGCATCACCCAATCCCCGTGGACCTCAGATTCCTTATCTGTAACAAGGGGATAATAAGAGCGCTACCTCAGGATCCTTGTGAAGAGCAAATGGTTTACATGGATAACAGTGTGTGGCTGTCACATTGAAAAGGCTATATATGAGTTAGTGTCTTTGCTGAGGGGTTGAGGCATCACAGGAAGAGACCACATCTTATTCAACACATTTCCCCATTTTCCTAGGTCCACTTCTAATCTCTTTGCCCTCTCTCTTTTCCTTCCTCCCCGGCCTCTGTTCATGGAGTAACTGGAAAATCACCCCTGCGCTTCTCACCCAGAACAGTCCCAACACCATATCCCATGAGGAGCTCACTGTCTAGTCACAAATACCGTCAGGATATTTTTCCAAAGAAATGCAATGCTCTTCAAAGGAATGCTAACGGAAACTGTTACTAACACATTCCACGCCTGTTAGAATGAGAGCTGGGCTCTTGGTGCCTGACGCCTGAGGCATTTAGAAGGAATTGAATGTGTGTAGAGTGAATGGAGATCAAGATCTGCAAAAGCAAAATGTAAATGTCCTTTTACTCATTTTTCAGTCATTCAGCATGCATGTATCAAATGCGTAGAATTTCTAAATTCTGTTCTTAAATGTAGAGATGAAATACAACCCCACCTAAAGCTGCTTACGGTCTTGCAGGAGAGACAGGACAAGGGAGAAGACTGCTTTCCTCAGAGGGGGTGGGTGATGAGTTAGAGGAGCTCTATCTACAGATGCCCCTCACTGCACAAGAAGTGCTGCCTTGCAGGGACACCCCTTTATTTGGGATTCAGAGTGGGAGGGGGACCTTCCTAAAACTTCAGATTGAAGATCCTCTAGGAGCAGAGAAGTCTGTAACATTGCCCCAGAAAGCAATGTGGATAGCCTTCTGGTTCATCTTCGGCCAGTTTGTATCATCTTCCGTCTTAAATGTAGGGAGACAACCTGCAAATCATCTTTCTGAGGACCATTCTACATCTGAAACTGGTGACACTGAGAGTTCCCTGTGGGATTCTCTTTCAGCTCTGTATCTATAGAAAGAATATTTTTAAATCTGAAAGAAATTGAGAAATTCAAACTAAGGGGGAGTAAAAGCCATACTATCACTTTTTCAGAATGCACTGATTTTGCTGTCCTTTTTGAGTAACAAGATCATTGCAGGTGTTTTATGTGTTAAATTGTCCAATGAAAGAAGGCAAAAATGTGTAATATGTCTATATTTACCTCTCTCTTTTGTATGTCAAACCTTAGACTATTATTAAAGGTCCCATTTTGAACAAGCCAAGCAACCAATGCTAAAAAAGGAAAAGAAAAAGAAAGAAAGAAAGGGAAAAAAAAAGCTATTCAATCATTATCTGAGTGGATAATGACATTCATTGTCTATCGCTTCCTATGATTTACTAGTACTGTTGCCAAGAGCAACATGTCAAGAAATTCCATCTCTTAATGATACAATAAAATTTCTGTTAAAAGCATTTTATTAGGAAAGCCAAGCTCTTCTTCTTTGTAAGCACAAATTTGTTTTTTTTAAAGAGGTTTTTTTTTTCTTTTTTTTCCCCTCGGACAAAGATGTCTTCATTCTACCATTGCCAAAGATAGTTTTCTAATAATCTTGTTCTGGTTACAAATATTCATGTGTCATACCTGTTAACCAGGTTGTCTAAGACCCCTTCACTTTGTACCTTTTTAAAACAGCTGAAAGAAAGGCTTCTAATTGAACAAAATAAATAGGACACAGGAACTAAAGCGTCTATATGTTTAATAAGCCTTTGTGTTCAGATCACATTGCTCATTCCACATGAATCACTCCAAATACAGCTGAGGTGAGGATATCATTTGAATCCAAGTACCTATCACCACTTCTCCATGTGGTGGGTAAGATCCATATTATGGAAATAACGAAAGCTAAATAAAATTGGCATTACCTTTAATGATGCTGTCAATAGCAACCACCCAGCAACGAGCATCGATCGTCACAGGCTGGAGTGACACTCTTTGCTTCCACTTCTGGTTCTTCCATTTCTGCAGCCACCTGGTGACACCCCTCATCACTGTTCCTCATTTTCTCAGGATGTAAAAGAGGCAGCCAACTCCTCCACATCCTGTCCTGTAGGGTACTGTAATGAACGATCATATTTGTAAAACCAGTTGGATTGCTCCTGCTTAGCATTTGGAGTGGGAAGGATGTATTGGAAGAAATGGGAGCTACAACTTCTGCCTTTGATCTCCCTCACTTTCAGTAGGACCTAGCCCAAGTTATTTGCCTTCTGCAAAGCTCATTGTTTTCTTTTCTAAAATGAGATGGCAGTATTCTGTGAAATATGGGTTCTAAAACTTCCACGATCTTATATGGAAAAATACACATTTACTTCTGACGTCTTAACTGCCCCACAACACATAAGTGCAAACTGATCTCAAACTGGGCTTCAGAACAAATATTTTGGCCCTCAGATATACCTTATAACATTTCTTATTTGAAAAATGGTGAAAACACAAAAATAGAAAAATTACATATAACACCACTACTTTTTAAAATGATATATAGGGCACCTGGATGGCTCAGTTGGTTGAGCATCTGGCTTAGGCTCAGGTCATGATCTTGCAGTTCGTGAGTTCAAGCCCCACATCGGGCTGTCTGCTGTCAGCGCAGAGCCGGCTTCAGATCCTCTGTCCTCCTCTCTGTGCCCCTTCCCCACTTGTGCGCTCTGTCTTTCTCACTCTCAAAAATAAGCCTTAAAAAAATAAATAAATAAATAAATAAATAAAAGTATGTATAAAATTTAAGTTTTCATATGGCCCTTCTAGTCTCACTTTGTTAATAGCGTTAATAGTGGCATGTAGTCTTCCTGACTCCTTTCGGGCAACTATCTTATTAACGATGACTTGGCAAGGGCTGCCCTCTTGATGTGATGGCATCACCCAGAGGTTGTGCCCTACAAACCTATACAACCGAATGTGGAAACTCCACAATTAGTTACCTTTCCAAAATTCTTTGATGGGTCAAGCATCTCCATTCTGAAAAACTGTCATCCTTTAAAAAAATTGTAAAGATACAAACGCAATAAACAAGGGTGTTATTTGCTTAGTACTTAGACAATATGATAATGGGTCGGTCCTTAGTCAATCTGATAAATAGCAGAGGTAATGATGAGAAGGAAAAGGAAGAGAAGAGATGAGAAAAGACTGTGTGAGGACATACATTGAATCACTCTTTGGAAAAAAGTATGAAAGCAGCATCTCTCAAATGGCCCATATCTGAGAAGCACGTGAGATGCTTGATGTTTTTGTAAAAATCCGTCTTCATTAAAAATAACTCATTGTGTCTTCTGACCAAGAATTATTTGGCAAGGGCAAGTTTACCAGGATATGTGGAGTGGTTTACTTCTTCATAGGGATGTATAGCATTTAATGAACAGCACTGGATTCTGTCTTTGTGGCTAGTTAGGTGCTATGTATTTCCCAGCAGAAAACAGTCACTAAACAAGGATGATAAATCAGTTTTGCTTCAGGAGCCCCATTATGAAAATTACCGGTTTAAGTCTGAGCCTTGAGGATTAATGCCCTTGGGGAGGGGCAGGGGAGAAGCTCTCTGTTAACACATTAAGTTAACAAGATTTTTCTCATCATTAAGGACTCAAGTGCCCCAAAGGCTGGAGGAAAAACTTGTCAGGTTTTCATGGAGTGAGCAAACTCAGCCCCACTTATTACTGGAACTCCCTTGCTATACCCACTCTGTACTTTGCTCATCATTCCTTCTATCTCATTTACTACTACACAGCCATAAACCACTTCTCCTCCTGGACCATCTTTACTCACCTTCAAAGTAAAGGCTTATAGATTAATTCCTTGTGATTATTTTTTACCTCCATCATCACCTCCACTACTAGTCAGAATTGGCTCTTTATTTTGGTTTCTGAACCTTGCTGTTGACAAATCAGTCTCCTCCACAAGACTGTCTTATTCTCAAGAGTGGAAATGGTGTCTAGAGGATCTACATTTTTTATCTGGAGCCTAAACATGGTGCCCAGCAGAAGGGAAGTGTCTAAAAATGGTTGTGACTTTAATGTACACATAAGAACAGAAACCTAGTGGGAGATAGTTTGCTTTACAAACATACACAGACAACCTCCATCAGGTAAACTTCTCTTTTCAAATCCTAGGTTCGAGTGACCTTGATCCTTCGATGATGTTGGACACAGGAGAGACCATTGATACAGGTTCTGATTATGAAGATCAGGTAATTAAAATCTAAAAATATCTCTTTATTTTAAATGGTTTTAAATTTAAATTTTAGCCTTTGTAAATGTTTTATGAAAATTAGAATTCTAAATCATTTTTCAAGTGTTTACAGATAACTAATACCATATTTCATGATAAATCACACTAACCTATAGCTTTTGTCCACGAACTTTGGCCTTTCAGCCTTCCCTTCCCGACAGTTCCAAAACAGCAATTAATTAAGGAAAGGTTTGTGGTTAAAGTTACATGAGATGGAAATGAGGTTGTATGAGGTTCTCTTGTCCAAGAATTTGTCTGTGTCTCTATCCCTTTCCAGTAATGAACTAACAGTATTTACTGAGTATCAGCTACAGGTTCAGGGTTCTGCTTTTCTATTTCTAACCTTTGAAAAGGACTAATGACCAAGGACAACACAACCAAGAAGTCAATTATATTTTCTATTTTAATAAAACTAGAGAAATTTATCTGGGTCATTTTCCTCTCAGCAGAACTCTCCCCACTGCTGTATTTTAATAATCCAAAATAGTTGGGCAAATGCTCCGACTCTCTAATTAGGCTTTTTGTTTAAAAAAAGGATAATGTCTGAAAATTCCTTCTACCGCTCATCAGTGTTGCTCTGTGATGGCTGAAAGCCAAGTGAATGTGTTCCCAAGGGTTTTTTTCTCCCATCTTCAACTAATATATGTCACAGATAAAGCATATCTAACCAGTGTCCAAATGTAATGGCTGGCTACACATTTCATATTCATATTCAGAAGCTATTTTCATGAGCATTGGGTTTCTTCTTTTATATCACAAAGCAAGGAGAAAATATTGAAAGTGATATAATAAGTACTATGTATTTATACTATTTTTTAACATTTATTGACATTTAATATATATTAAACATTGTGCTGAGTTCCTTAGTTTTATTATGTCACTAATTACTTACAACATCTCTAGGATATGGGGATTATTATCTTCATTTTATAGATAAAGAAAATTAAGACTCAAAGAGCAAGTTGCCCACCATTACAAAAATAGTTTCACAGTGGGGAAGTGAACTTAGGGCACATTTCCTCACATCTGTACCAGACTGCCTCCTAACTCAGCCTCCAAATACAGGCCATTCAGTGGTACATTTTAGGAGCCTTTTCAGTTGCCAGCCCCTAAGACTCTATCAGAGGCAGATTCTAAACACCACTATTGAAGATGAGCTCATGATCCAAAATTACAGGCTGGATGAAGAAATGAACCATTACAAGATATCCAGCTGATTTAAAAATGGAAGGTTTCACACCCCTCAAGAACTAGAGAGAACAGGAAAGTCTGAAAGAATTTTTAATATAGGAATACTTAAAATATTCAAGAAGATAAAAGGAAGAAACCATGAAACGAGTACAAGAGAGAATGGGAAGGAAGAGGCAGGAAGGAAAAGGAAAGAAATAGAAATTCTAAGTACAAAAAATATTGTCATTGAAATAAAAACCTAGTTAACAGGTTGAATAGCAGACAAAACATAGCTGAAAAGAGACCTAAGGACAGAGCTGAGGAAATTGCCTTAGAATAAAACAGAAAGCTAAATAGTTGTCAAATGTAAGAAAGAACTTAGGAGACACTGAGGATAGAATGGTAGGGCCAACATATTCAAAAAAGAGTTCCAGGAAAAAATGGGAGAGGATGGAACAGGGGCTCCCGTTTAGTTACCATTTTATTTTATTATTTAAACAGATAATAGTTGAGAATTTTACAGAGATGAGAAATGACACAAATCCCAAGATTGAAGGAACACATCCAGTTCTGAGCAAGATAAAAAAAAAAGATACAAAAAAAACACCTCTTCACCTCATCATTTAGTCACTCAACAAATACTAATTGAACGCCTAATATATGCCAGGTATTGTTTAGATAACTGAAATATGTAATTGTATAAAATAGGCAAGAAGCTTATATTCTAGTACAGAAGACGGATGCTAAACGTCAACATGGTAAGTTAGTAAATTCTCCAGATGTCGGAAGTGGTAAATTCTATGAGAAAAGAAGTAGAACAAGGTGAGAGGGTCAGGAATGCTGGGGTTGGGAACAGATTATAGTTTTAAGTAGGATGGCCTCATTAAAGAGGTGTGATCTGACAGAAACCTGGCATATAATGTAAAACATCAGAACACAGAAGACAAAAATAGAATATTAAAAGCAAAAAGGCATTACCTATCAAGGAACAGAAATTTTGGTGGTAGCAGATTAAATAAAGCAAGAGCTTGCATTTTTTGAGCATCTGTTATAAGCCAGACACTGTGTTTTATGATTTACATGCATTGTTGTCAATCCTTAAATAACTCAAGAAGGTAGCTCCTTTTATCCCCAATTTACAACAGAGGACATTGAACCTCATAGAAGTTAAGACACTTTCCAAGACTGCACAGCTAGCAAGCTGCAGAGCTGGGAAACAAACTTTGATTAGCCAGAATCTAGTTTTTACTTTTACCATTCCAAATAAAGCCATTGTCAAGGTCATTGGTGATCTTTGTCAATTCCAGTTAACACTTTTTAGTTAACTTTCTTGACCTTTGCTGCGTGTTATTCACCAAACTTTTACTATAAAGGGTAGTAAATACCTTAGGCTTTGTGAGCCATATGGTCTCTGTTGCAATTATTCAAAGTCCACATTGTTGTGAAAAGCAGTCATAACAACACGTAAACAAATGAGTTTGGCTGTGTTCCAGTAAAGCTTTATTTACTGATACTGAAATTTGAATTCCATGTACTCCTCCTGTGATTTATTTCAACTATTTAAAAATGTAAAACCCAAAACTGAGAGCCTATACACAAACAAGCAGCACAGTGGATTTGACCTGCAGGCTATAGTTTGCTGACCCCAGGGGTAAATCATCTTCACATTCTTGACATTCTCCTCTCTCCCTTAGATTCTAACACTTCTAAATTATTTATACTGTTCTAAGTGCTTCACATTTATTACCTCATTTTATCCTCAGACAATAACGAGTTAGATATTATTGTTATATTTTATTTAAATATATTTTATTTAAAACATATTTTTTGTTACTTATTATTATTATTATAGTGTTATTCCAATAAGGAAACTGAGGCACAGAGAAATTAAACAGTTTATTCAAGGTCACATAGCTGGCAAGAGGTAAAGACAGAATTCAAACATAGCCATCTGACTCCAGAGCCAGGATCAGGAAAGATAGGCTGGGCTCTGCTATGGTAACAAATAAAACTCAAAATCTGGGTACTTTCCAGGGTTCTTGTACATACAACCTCCAAAGGGATCATGGATGGGAAGGCAAAGAGCCTGAGGAAGATGGACCAGCTCTTAATTGCACATTAGCTTCTCCCACGTTCTTCAGGTGTTCCCCAGTCACTGGCCCTCCCTACATCCAGGGAGGCTGGGAAATGGAGCTTTCTTGTGCCTCCAGGAAAGGAGGGATGAGTTTGGTGGACACTGAGTCAGCCTTGGCCACAGATCTCTTGCCCTACTCTGTGTTCACTCTCTCGGTGCTCCTCCTACATATTGGTCCACTTGTTCTTGGTTTTCTTGCTGACCTGCTCTCTGTTGGTCCTTTACTTAAATGTGGGTGTTCCCCAGCATCCATAGCCCTTTGGATCCTCACTGAACATGTTGTCCTTTAAAAAGCTCAGCCATAGCCATGATTTCCACTTCACCCAGAGTTCCCAGGTGAGCTCCTGTTGCATATGTCTGCCTGCTAAACAGTGCTGGTTGGATCTCCCATGTGCATCTCAAACTCAACACATCCAAAACCAAACTCCCCATCTTCCCCCACAAAATCTGCTCACCCTTCTGTTTTCCCTATTTCTGTTAATGATACCTCCATCCTGCCAGCTGCCCAAGCCAGAAACAGGATGTCTTCATAGCCTCCTTCCTTTTTCTCCCCCTCTTCATCAGTTTGTTCAAGAAGCCAGTCAGTTCTCCTGTGCAGAAATCTCTCCTTCCCTCTCCAGTCCCACTGCCGCTGCCCTGGTTTGCACCCTGGGCCTTCCTCCATGGGATCACAGAGACAGTCTCCAACCAGTCTCCCTGCCCCAGCCTCCTGTGGCACACAACATAATCATCTTGCTGAAAAGCAAAGCCAGTCACGGCATTCTGCTTCTTAAAAACCTTTTTGCCTCCTCATTGATGTCATAATGAAATTGGAAACTCTTATCATAATACATGGGAACCTTCAAATCAAAATCTGAACCCCTGCATCCCTCCCAAATTCATCCCTTGCCAGTCACCAAAACACACTGAATGCTCCAGCTACACCAAGCCATTTTCCATTCCTCCAAGTGGCTTGTGATTTGCACAGTCCTTTTCCTCTCTATAGAAGCTTCTACCACCCATCATGCCTATTCCAGATAACCCAGTCATGCACCATCAGGACCAAGCTTCTTCTCAAAGAAGCCCTTACCTCATTACATGTTCAGTTCACCTTCTTGGGGAGCCCATGAGACACTGTGTTGTAATATTCTGTGGCATGACAGGGAGTACGTTCTGCTCTGGGTGTCCTCAATGCCTGCCACCAGCCTGGCATGTAGTATGTCCCCAATAAAAGTCCATTTTTTTAAAGCCCATAAAATGACTTCTAGTTCTTCTTTATATGTGATTTTTGATAACTTGGTAACTCTTGCTAACTTTTTTTGTATCAATTTTTAATTTACATTCTAGTTAGTTAACATATAGCGTAATATTGGTTTCAGACATAGAATTTAGTGATATATCATTTACATATAACACTCAGTGCTCATCACAAGTGCCCTCCTTAATGCCCATCACCCATTTAGCCCCTCCCCCATCCACCTCCCCTCCATCAACTCACAGTTTGTTCTCTATAGTGAAAAGTCTCTTATGGTTTGTTTCCCTCTTTTATCCTCTATGTTCATCTGTTTTCTTTCTTAGATTCCACATATGAATGAAATCATAGGATATTTGTCTTTCTCTGACTTATTTTGCTTAGCATAATACACTCTAGCTCCATCCATGTTGTTGCAAATGGCAAGATTTCATTCTTTTTTGTGGCTAAGTAATATTCCATTGTGTATATTTGTGTGTGTGTGTGTGTGTGTGTGTGTGTGTGTGTGTGTATAACATCTCCTTTATCCATTAATCAGTTGATGAGCATTTGGGTTCTTTCCATAATTTGGCTATTGTTGATAGCACTGCTATAAACATTGGGGTGCATGTGCCCCTTTGAATCAGTTATGTTTGTATCCTTTGGGTAAATACCTACTCGTGCAACTGTTGGGTCACAGGGTAGTTTTATTTTTAACTTTTTGAGGAACCTTTATACTGTTTTCCAGAGTGGCTGCACCAGTTTGCATTCCCACCAACAGTGAAAGAGGGTTCCCCTTTCCCTACATCTTCACCAACACCTGTTGTTTCCTGTGTTGTTAATTTTAGCCATTCTGATAGGTGCGAGGTGGTATCTCATGGTTTTGATTTGTATTTCCCTGGTGATGAGTGATACTGAGCATCTTTTCATGTGTCTGTTAGCTATCTGTATGCCTTCTTTGGAAAAATGTCTATTTATGTCTTCTGACCATTTCTTTCTTTTTTTTTATGGTTTATTTATTTATTTTTAGCCTCAGTGGCTCAGTCGGTTGGGCATCTAGATGACTTTGGCTCAGGTCACGATCTCGTGGTTCCTGGGTTTAAGCCCTACATTGGGTGCTGTGCTGACAGCTGGGAGCCTGGAGCCTGCTTCAGATTCTGTGTCTCCTTCTCTCTCTGCCCCTCCCCTGCTCATGCCCTGTCTCTCTGTCTCTCTCTCAAAAATAAATACACATTTTAAAAATTTTATTTATTTTGAGACAGAGAGAGAACACAAGTGAGGGAGGGGCAGAGAGAGAGGGAGAGAGAGAGAATCCCAAGCAGGCTCCACACAGGCAGAGCCCAGCGCAGGGCTCGAACTCACAAACTATAAGATCGTGACCATAGTCAGACGTTTAACTGACGGAGCCACCCAGGCTCTCCTTCTGCCATTTCTTAACTGGATTACTATTTGTGTGTGTATGGATGCTTGATAACTCTTTTGAGCCTGGGTTTCCTTCTCCAGAAAATGATGATAACCCCACTTGGAAGTACTGTTGGGAGATGTAGACAGTACAGGGGACCTTGTACAGAACAAATACTGCATAAATGTAAACCCTTCCCCAGCCCAACTCAGACTGAACTTTTTAGGAATCACTGCCTTTCTGTAGCTGACAGAGGCCCCCATTTCCTCAGCTAAGGGAATGCTAATTGACCACTTCTGGTTTTCAGTCTGGCATGTAGGAACTTTATCATAACCAGTGTTTCTTAACAACAATAAGCTGAACAAACTGAAAATTCAACAGTTCTTCTTAAATCTCTCAGAGAAGTAGGTCACAAGACAAACCACTGCACCCAAAATTGGAGAGACAGGCAGAGTCAAAGAATCACAGCTTACCAGAATAGAAACCCACAAGCAAGAACCTCACCAGGAGCCAGTGCCTGTGTAGGTAGGAAACCCTACACTGTACTTGGCAAATTGCAGGAGGCTCAGTGTGGGCAAGTGTGAGAGTTCAAAACTCCAGGGGGGGGCCAGGCATAGAGGTCCCCACGCTTCTGTGAGTTTTACTTCCACAAGCTCTACCAGGCCCTCACAGTGAATATCAGAGAAAAATCCTTTAGTGCTTCTGGCAAGGGGAAGGGGCACGGAACCGTTTTGAAATACACTGGAGCCCTCTGTTTTTAACAAGGCCTGCTCCCAGGAGAAACTATTTTGCCAGAACCTAACCTGCTGTGTTTTTTTGTTTGTTTGTTTGTTTTAAATTTTTTTTAACGTTTATTTATTTTTGAGACAGAGAAAGACAGAGCATGAACAGGGGAGGGGCAGAGAGAGAGGGAGACACAGAATCTGAAACGGGCTCCAGGCTCTGAGCTGTCAGCACAGAGCCCGACGTGGGGCTTGAACTCACAGATCGTGAGATCATGACCTGAGCCGAAGTCAGACAATTAACCGACTGAGCCACCCAGGCGCCCCTAACCTGCTGTGGTTTTATCAGAGCCTACTCTACCTGGGAGAACAAAAATACCCAACTCCAGCCCCCTCTAGCTATCCTGTTCCACCTAAGGGGGGAAGATCCTGAGATACACTGGTGAAGTTCACAGTCCAGGGGGTCTCCAAAAGACTGACATAACCATAGGACAGTATGTGTTTCACAGAATGGTTCCTCTGCCCCCACACCTTACCACTGCGTTACTAAAAGTTTATTTATTGCAGTTTCTTTTACCTAGTACATCATGTCCACCTTTCAACAAAAAACTAGAAGGCATCCTAAAAGGCAAAAACAGATTTCAAAAGCATGAGAACAAGAGTAATATATGGCAGGATTACTGGACTTATAGGAACAGGAATTTTATTAAAAATATTATTAATATGTTGAGGGCTTAAATGGAAAAAGTAGACAACATGCAAGAACAGGTAACATGCAAGGTAACGTAAGCAAAGAGATGGAAATCCTAAGAAAGAAACAAAAAGAAATGCTAGGAATCAAAAACACTAGAACAGAAATGAGGACTGCATTTACTAGGCTCATTAGTAAACTAGACATGGCTGAGGAAAAAATATCTGAGCTTGAGGATATGAAAACAGAAGCTTCTAAAACTGAAAAGGCAAAGAGATAGAAAAAACCCAGAAAACAAAAAACATAATAGAACATTCAAGAACTATGAGACAATTACAAAAGGTGAAATATACAAATATATTGAAACTGCAAAAAAAGTCAAAGATTAAAGAAAAAAATCTTGAAAAAGTCGTGAGGAAAAATATACCTAACCCATGGAGAAGCAAAGATAAGAAATACATTCTATATCTACAATGGAGTATTACTTGGCAATCAAAAAAGAATGAAATCTTGCCATTTTCAACTACGTGGATGGAACTGGAGGGTATTATGCTAAGTGAAATTAGTCAGAGAAAGACAAATATCATGTGACTTCACTCATACGAGGACTTTAAGAGGCAAAACAGATGAACATAAGGGAAGGGAAACAAAAAGAATATAAAAACAGGGAAAGGGACAAAACAGAAGAGACTCATAAATATGGAGAACAAACTGAGGGTTACTGGAGGGATTGTGGGAGGGGGGATGAACTAAAGGGGTAAGGGGCACTAAGGAATCTACTCCTGAAATCATTGTTGTACTATATGCTAACTAATTTGGATGTAAATTTTTAAAAATTAAAATTAAAATTAAAAAAAAAAAGAAATGCATTCAACTTCTCAGGGCACCTGGGTGGCTCAGTAGGTTAAGCATCTGACTTCTGCTCAGGTCATGATCTCAGTTCACAGTTTGTGAACTTGAGCCCTACATTGGGCTCCACACTGACAGTGAAGAGCTTACTTGGGATTCTCTCTCTCTCCCTCTGTCTCTGACCCTCCCCTACTCATGCTCTCTCTCTCTCTCTCAATAAATAAATAAATAAACTTAAAAAAAAAGAAATATATTCAACTTCTCAAAAAACATGCAGGCAAGAGGAGAGTAAAATACTTAGTGTATAAAGGGAAAAAATGTTTAAAACCTGCAATTCTGTATCCTATGAAAATATCCTTCAAAAGTGAAGGAGGAAAGACTTTCTCCAACAAAAATTAAGGGAATTTGTTGCCAGTGGGCCTGCCTTGGAAGAAATGTTAAAAGAAGCTCTCTGGAGAGAAGGGAAATGATATACATTAGAAATTTCTATCTCCATCATAAAGAAAGGAAGACTGTTAGAGAATGAATAAGTGAAAGTAGAATGAAAACTTTTATTTTTCATATTCTTAATTGATCTAACAGATAATAATGTGTTCAAAATAATAGCAATGATGTATTCAATTAGGCATGTTCATGTATAAGTGAAATGAATGACAGCAATGATGCAAGGACGGGAGGAAGAATTAAGAATATTTTGTTATCATTCTCACTGTCCACTTATTTGAAAGTGGACTTGGATTCTTTTAAATGTATATTGCAAACTCTAGGGCAGCCACTAAAAAAAAATGTTTAAAAAGAAGTATAATTGATATGCTAAGAAAGTAAAGAAAATGGAATTATTTAAAACTTCAATTAAATGACATAAAACTCAGTTAAAACAATGAAGGAAGAAAGGGTTTGGAAGCCAAAAATAGGAACAAAGAAAATGGTAACAAATATGGTAGATATGAATCCACCTTCATCAACACTTTAAATGTCAGTGATCTGGGGGCACCTGGCCAGCTCCATTGGAAGAGCATGTGACTCTTGATCTTGGGGTCATGAGTTTGAACCCCATGTTGGGTGTAGAAATTACTAAAAAAGATAAATGAACAAATAAACAAAAAAATGTCAGCTATCTGAATATACCAAATAAAAGAGATTTTCTGCATGGATCACAAAATAAGACCCAAATCTATAAGAAACCTACTTTAAATATAAAGACACATATAAATTAATGTAAAGAGATGGAGAAAAATATACCATGCTAACACTGACCAAAAGAAAACAAGAGTAGCTATATGAGTGCCTCGGTGGCTCAGTAGGTTGAGCATCTAACTCTGGATTTCAGCTCAGGTCATGTTCTCAGGTTCCTGGTTTCAAGCCCTGCATCAGGTTCCATGCTGACAACACAGAGCCTGCTTGGGATCCTCTCTCTCCCTCTATCTCTGCCCCTCCCCCACTCCTGTGCTCATGCTCACTCTCTCTCTCTCTCTCTCTCAAAATAAATAAACTTAAAAAAAAGAGTAGCTATATTAATTTCAGACAAAGCAGACTTAAGAGCAAAGAAATTTATCAGGGATAAAGAAGGGCATTACATAATGATAAAGGAGTCAATATTCCAAGACAACCTAATAGTCCTTAATGGCTACGCACCTAACAACAGAATGGGTCCAGGCTCACTGTCCACCCAAGTCCTTCATCCCACCCCTTCCATCTCCCTAAGACCTTGTTCCATTAATGGGTATTGCTTCATCTTTCTCAAGGCCCTCGTCCTCAAAGTATCTTTCTTTTTCTCTAACAACCCAATACCCCTGCTTTGAAGGAAGAAGGAATGATCAACAGTGCCACGTGTCCTAAGAAGGTCAAGTGGGATACTTTCTTCTCCCCTTTCCATCAACACCAAATTTGGTAAAAGAAAAGGCATTACCCCTGCTTCCATCACTTCACCTGTAAACCAGCTTCGCCTACACTGCTTCTCTAAGAGACTATTAAAAATCATCTCATTGCCATCAAGTCAGTGTATGGAGTCCAATACACCGATGACACTTTCTGCTGTCTCAAAACTCTTGGGTCCCTTGGCTTATCTCTATGGCCATTATTTCTTTGCCTCCTCCCCCCATCGTGGTCTGTGACATGAGAAGAGCCTGGAGAGTGGGCATTATAGAGCAGGTTAGGTGTTTTGAATTTATTCTAGGCACAATGGGAAGCTTTAAAGAGTTGTTTTGTTTTGTTTGTGGCAGGGGTATATGAAGGAGGGAGCAGGACATAACATAATTATATTTATGTTTTAAAAAAAGATCGCTCTTGCTATAATGTGAACACATTGGAAGAAGACAAGAATTGTTTAGGGAGGCTTGCACTGGAGTAATGGAGGAGATAGACAGAAAGGGATTTATTTTTTATTTTATTTATTTATTTATTTTAATGTTTATTTTTGAGACAATGCGAGAGACAGAGTGCAAGCAGTGGAGGGGCAGACGGAGGGTGACACAGAATCCAAAGTGGGCTCCAGGCTCTGAGCTGTCAGCCCAGAGCCCGACGTGGGGCTTGAATTCATGAACTGTGAGATCATGACCTGAGCCGAAGTTGGATGCTCAACTGACTGAGCCACTCAGGCGCCCCAGAAAGGGATTCATTTAAGAGGTACTTTTGAGGAAAAACCAACAGGACTTCATGTTAAAATTGATGTGAGAGCCAGGAGGGCATGAGCTGTTAGAAAAAAATGATCAGGTTTTTAACTTGTACAGCTGGGTAGATGGTAGTGGCATTCACTGAGAAAGAACAGTAAGAAAACACCAGTTCTGTAAGAAAAGAGCATGAGTATAATTTTAGATATTGTGAATTCAAAATGCCTTCATGCATCCAAGTAGAGAATTCAAGTGAACAATTGAACGTACAAATCTGGGCTGGAAATACAGATTTGTGAGCCCCTGAATATAGGTAGAACTTGAAGCTGCATGTGGAGATGATACTTAAAGAACAGACTTAAGAAGAGAAGAGGATCTACAGCTGAGAAATGAAGAAATTCAAAGACCAGGTAGAGGAAGATGGGCCAGGAAAAAAAGTGTGTGTGTGTGTGTGTGTGTGTGTGTGTGTGTGTGTGTGTAGAAGTTGGCATTACAGAGAAAGCAGGAAAATCAGCAGAATGTGATGTCCCCAAAACCATAGAAGACGGTATTTCAAGAAGCAGAGAGGGTGAAGTGTTGACAAGAGGATGAAGAGGGAGAATGGAAAGTGGCCATTGTATAGAGAAACATGGAGGAAATTGTTGACCTTACAAAGGGCAATTGGGAAAGTTGTTTGTAAGGGAAGACACTTGAGCATGTTTTAAAACTCACAGGAAAAGTCCATTCATTTGAGAGAAGGAGTATATACAAGACAGAAGAAGATTTCTGAATGTACGAAGACTGGTTTCTAAGGTCAGGTGTGTAATGTGGGAAGTTAATATGTTGCTGTCAGATGACTTCCAGAGGCAGAGCCATCTGTTGAGAGTCTGAGATTAGAAGCAAGTAGCAGATTGACTTGTAGAATCCACTGGAGAGGGAAGTGAGGAAACACAGCGGGATTGGCAAGCAGTCAGGGAGTCCATGTGATGTTAGTGTCTGGAAATGTATTTTTACCCATCTATCCTTTTCCTTTTTGTCTCATTCATTTACCAAATGTTTATTGGGTACCCCATAGATGCCAGACACTCTTGTAGACACTAACAATACAGAGTGCTGTGGAACTTCCATGGGCACAGGGAAGGTTGATAGTTTCCTTCACTCAGTGATGGAGTTTTATCAAATGTGTGCTGCAAAGAGAGCAGAGCATGAGCAGAATAAACCAGGGTGGGCCCAGAACAGGAAGTAAAGTGGACAAAAGATAGGGGGCAAAGTCCAGAAGAACTAAGAGTACATTTGACTTCCTTAAAAATATAACTCTGTGTCACAATTATGAGCTAACTCTTTATTAAAAAGAATATTTGATCCTGCAATCCTGGCAATTCTGCAAGGATTTCAAATCCTCCTTCTTCCTCCTTCTTCCTCCTTGAGATCTTCTCTAATAATTAAAGTAAACATTCATTTCTTGCCTGCCCCATTGAACACCCAACACGCTTGAGGTTTATACCCTAGGTCTTAGCACTTGATTATATTTAATTTTGTACTTCATTATATACTGTCTCCTATCCCTCCCTGATTGTGTCCTGCATGCATCTATGATGAGAAAGAGCATAGACTGTGGAGCCAGACAGACCTGGTTTAAAGCCAGTGTCAACACTTACATATTCCAAGTTACTTAACCTCCTCAAGCCTGAGTTTCTTCACCTATAAAAATGGACATAATTCCTTGCAGGCTATTTAGATTGAACAAGAATCTATGTAAAGGTGCCTGGCACAGTAGGCCATCCAGTATATATTTCCTTTTCCTTCTTTCCTTCTCAGAAGGGAAGACTCTGATGTACTTCTTTTGTGTCCACTGCATTGAGACAGGGACACTGTCAGAATCAAACTAGACTTAATGAATAAAATCATAATGCCACATTCCCTGGCCAGAATAGATAACAGAGTTTAGTGTGTGTGTGTGTGTGTGTGTGTGTGTGTGTGTGTGTGTGTGTGTGTGTGTGTGTTTTAACTGAATTTCCACAGTGATATTCCACAGTGATATTCTAAATCAAGAAATACTACGTTTAGCCAAAGCATGTGTTAGGTTGTATTTGTAAGGCTGATTTAAACAATGCCATTTCCAAAGCAGTATATTTGAGTCACACAGCACTGCTCTCGATGGACTTAACTCACTCACATGTCGCCGACATGCTGAGTTCCCATTCTAATGGGCAAATCCGGGTTTTGTGGCAAGTCTCACAAGGCCTAGCTGAAGCGGGGAAAATAGAATGGCCAGGCTTACCTCTCAGCTCTGCAGTAAGCACCTGTTCTTGGTTGTGAAAACTGTTGGTGGCCCATTGGAATGATAGAAGCAGAGACATTGGAGAGGGACTAAAGTCAGAAAGTTGTAAATCTAGCTTTTCCAAACACTCTAACAAAAATACCGGCTGCAGGCACAGACAGCCAACTCTCCCTGGCTGTCTTCATGGACTGTGGGCACTTGGAGCTAATTGATTCTGTAAAAAGGAAGACAAGTCCCATTTTTAAATGTCATGAATCAATCAGAATATATTTCCACTATTCTTGACTGCAAAGCCAGGGATGTTTCATATTTTCAGTGTAGATATTAAATATTAAACAGCAATGTTATAACACTTAGGTTGCCAGTTTGGGCCAGAGTCCAATGTATTTCCACACTCTGAAGACATAAAGTAAATGCCTCATCACTATGCCTGTCTGGCATGCCCCACCAAAGAACTATAGGACAAATCTTTGCAGAAGGTCATGAGAACTGATAGAATTCTTCATTTCAGAGCAGTAGGATATACTCCAGAGGTAAAAACATATGAAGGACAACTATCAGTAGAGACTATTTGCTTTCCTCTTTTCAAAAAACCTATTATTCTTGTCAGACAGGTTTTGTAATTAATTTCACGGGCTCCTGTGGCATCTTATTAACTGGAATAATCTTGAATGCCTTGTCATTTTGAAGGCAAAAGGAAAATATTTGTGATTACACATTAGCATCACTGCCTCATAAAGGGAACGGAATAGAACTGTGTGTGACCTGTCACCTGATGTGCCTTAGAGCCTTAAAAAACAGGAAACTGTTGTTAACGGGAAACCAAATAACCTTCTGGGATTATGTGTTTACAGAAGTAAGGATGGGGAGAGTATGCAAAACCCTGAGAATCCGATCAAATAGCAAACATAGGCTTACACACTCTTAAATGAGAGGGATGTGATGAGGTTGCCCTTTGCTCTTTGGAGTTGATTACCAAGGTGCAGTGTTACCATCGTCCACCTTCTGACACTCTTTCTCTTTCTATGGGATGTCAGGTCACAGTGTGTATCCTTGTTCCCATTTTCCTATCAAATCCATGTTTTTATCAGGGATGGTGGCTGTGGCTACAGCGAGTGAAGCCCCTAGGCTTAGAGTCCTGAATGGGTCTGAGTTCTGGTTCTGCCACTTAATGGCTTTGTGATGTTGGCACATCCACTTACTGCTCTGAGCCTCAGTTTACAAATGGGTTTCTTCATCTATAAAATGAAGAAAATTATTTGAAGATTAAAGAGCTGATTTCTATCAAGGCATTCTATCAAATGTAAAACACGGTATATATATGTATATATATATGTATATGTGTATATATATAGTTATATATATAGTTATACAAACATAAACTCTTAATATGATTATTTACTATGCATTTCTCATGTCTTCTTCTGAATATAGATAGAAAATATGTTGGGGAACAACAGTTTTACCACTTAGAATTTTTAAAGGATCCCAAGAAAATAATAAAATAGTAAAAAAAAAGAATTTACTTGGGATTCCAGTGTCATCCTAAAAGTTCCAGGCAGACTTTCCTTACTTTGACAAGCACTTATTCCTACTTTTGGTATAGCCCTTGTCACATAGATAATGGCTATTTGTATACATGTCTCTCTCCTCCAGTAGATTATACCCAGGGACACAGACAATGTCTACTTTACTATAATTCCTTAATTCCTTGCATAATTCTTGACAGTGCATGGGAGGGCAATTCAGAAATATTTTCCCCATAAACAGAATGAAGAAGAATTTCAAAGGGAAGTGCAAATCTGTGAACAGAGACCAGGGAATAAAACACATTTACATGACGATGATGAAAACATTGTTTTAATCTATATGTTTTCAAAAAAGCATTGCTAGGATATTGAGGGGTCCAAAAACTATCATGCAAGAAGTGGTTGAAGGATCTGGAAATATCTAAGTGGAGAAGTACATTCCACCGAAAGCAACATGACTGACCAGGCTCTTGCTGGCCTATTCAATCCATGGTGGGCAGGGTTTGTGGCCTTGTTTATGCCTTTGTTCCCAGTGCCTTGCATACCACCTGACTGATGATCAATAATTAATCATTCAGTGAAGGAATTCTATCAGTAAGGGACTATGTCATTTCAGAAGAGGGAGTTAGACTTTCACATTACCATGCGAGAGAGAATTGGGCCCTAGAAATAGAAATTACAAAAAGGTGGAATTCAGATGAGTGTATCTGAGTTTTCTAACTAGTTTAGGGTCCAGTTGAATGTCTCATTGAAGATATATGCAAATTCCAGATAGCCATTCCTCATGGATATTTTTCAAACTGATCTGTACTGGCATGGGGTGGAGGAATTCCATGCCTCCTAAGGTCCTTTCCATCTCTGAGTCTATTTGTTTACAAACAAGCCAAGGTGTGTGTGTGCATGTGTGTGTGTGTGTGTGTATGTGTAAAACATCAACTCCCACTACCATCATCCCAGAAATATCTAAACATTGTCCCCATTAGCCTGCTCCAGTACCTGAAGTCCCATCACCAGAGAGTTTAAGGGGAAGAGAGGCTTGATACTGTGTCACTAGAAGGTTCACTCAATTTTCCATCATTAACTTATTTAATTAAATGTAACCAACTGAAGCTGAATAAAATTTTCATCATCTTAGAACACTGTTAATTGTACAGTCCTTTTCAGCTTTAAATTCATACCAGTAAAAATCATAGTATTATCAAATATCAAAAATCATAGGAGTGTTCTTTAAAAATGTAAACCTCTTAGGGGCACCTGGGGAATGTTAGTTATCTCAGTGCTGATCAGAAGTATTAACACAGTTTAGGGGCGCCTGGGTGGCTCAGCCAGTTAAGCATCTGACTCTTGATTTCAGCTCATCATGATCTCACAGTTGGTGAGTTTGAGCCCCACAGCAAATAAGGATTCTCTCTCTCTCCCTCTCTCTGCCTCTCCCTTGCTCACAGTTGCTCTCTTTCTCCCAAAAAATAATAAATAAACTTAAAAAAAATATAACCCTGTTAGAAGCAGTCGAAACATATTATGTCATTGTCAGTCATGGACCCTGAAGTAGGAATGAATCCTTGTCATTAGCCAGAAGGGGTGTCATACAGTGTTACAGCCCGTGGTGTACAGAGGTTAAAACCATAGACTGGGGGTTCAGATAGCCTGGTTCGAGTTCTGTTTCTGCCACTTACTAATCATGTGGCCTTGACCTTCTTTGTGCTAAACTTTCCTCACTTGCAAGACAGTGGTTTTGTGGGGCATAAATGAGATAATATACACAATGTACTCGGAACAATAATTAATACCTAAAACGTATTAAGTACCTACTCCGAATCAGGCACAATGCTAAGCATTATTCAGTTATCTTAACAACCCTACCTCTGGTCCCAAGCATCAGTTGAGACAGATATTAAGTGAGTCGCCCCAGGTCACACAGCTAGAGAGCGGCAGAGCTATAACACAATTCCACCCTGTCCAGCGCCAAAGTCTGTGCTCCCAACTTCCACAGCCTCCTTGCTGAAGATGTTGCTTTTTGGCCTTGCATTTGTGAGGGATTTTCAGGGTAAGAACCTGGAAGAGGAGTGATAATAATAATAGCTAAAATTTCTGGAGTGCTTTCTATGGTTCAGGCACTATTCAAAGCACTTCACACACACTAAACCTCACTAAATCTTACAAAGCTTTATTATTATTCCCATTTTACAGATACAGAACTGAGATTCAAAGAGGCTAAGTAACATGTCACAAATTCAACCAGGCAATCTGACATCATTGAGCCTAAGTCTCCACCACACTATGGTTCTACTTTAGGCTAGCCTTCTGTGGGGCAGGGGACTTTGGGAAACCAGAAAACCCTATCAATTCCAAGCTCTAAAGGAAAGCAGGGTATTGAGGTGAAAAAGAGACAAAGACAGTTGGAACCCATTTACCTTTTTGATGACTTTGCTAGAACTTTCCCCAATGTTAGGGGTGGGAATGGGCCCAGAGAGGAACTGATGGGATGGACTTTCGAGGCCCACCATGCAGTAGTAGGTACGGGGCTTTTGTTTGCTTGTCATGTCTTTAATTTAGAAGCTTGATAACTCATGAACACCCTTGGCTCTACCCAGTAAGTGCAACAATGCCCCTTTTAAAATCACTTTGCTTTTTAATTAATCCTGTTTGGGGGAACTAGCAGAGAACCCAACCTAAAACCTCTAGATTTTTACTGTGTGTTCATAACCTTGAGGAGAATTCAGAGTCAACAGCTTTTATTAAGTGCATGCCCTGTGCCAAGAGCTTTCGTGATCAGTTTAATCCTCGCCTCAACCCTGGGAGGAAAGTGTCGTTATCCCCAAGGTCACAAAACTAATAATGTCTTCACTCCAAGTTCATCTGTTCCCAGTAGGCCATGCTGCTGCCCCAGAACCTGTAATAACGACCCCAGCAACCATCTCCTTGCAAAAGCAAAAACAACTAGCTTGTATTTTATGCCAGTATTTGCAACCACAGGAGTTAATCTTTTCACAGGCTTATAAAATGAGCAAGCCATATAAGCAGATGTCTAAGATTGTAAGAAATGTCAACTCTGTGATCACTTCTCTTTCAGTGCATAGTAATCTTTCATTTCCTTATCATTTACTTAAATTTAATAATGTATTTATAACAGCAAAACAAAATGCTATGGAAATTTTGGAAAATTACAGTAAGTATAAAGAAGAAAATTAACATTAACATTTTGGAATATTTCACTGATTAATAGATATATACATATGTAATAAAGTTATAATCAATTTTTTTCATTTAATGATACAGAATTTCCCATGTCATCAAATAGTTTTTATAAGCACTTTAATGACAGTATAAAATATAATTTTATAGGTATACTATATTTGTTTTCATCATTCCCTTACTGCAGGGCATTTATTTTTCATCTTTTCACTTTTATAAATAAGATGCCTGGACATGTCATTGGACATAAACTTTGCCCATATCTCTGATTATTACCAAGGATAGATTCCTAATAATGAAATTATTAGGCCACAGGCTGTAAAAGGTAGTATTGCAATATTTCTGCTTTTTTCTAATCAGATATACCTCTGTGATAAAGCAAGGATTCTTGATGGTACAAAAGGATTCTAAAAAGGATGATTTTTAGATAAGACTGTTCATCTAAATTATTTGAAATAAGAGCTGCCAAACTGGGTCCATCATGATTCAGGATGCAGACTGTATGTTAAATGCCAAAATATCTGCAGTCTGTTGATCAACAAGGTAGTACTCCATAAAGCCAGTCACCCTTGGGACCAGGCTAGGTTAAGGCTCTAGGACGTGCTGCAGAATCCCTTGCCATCTTTTTCCTTGGAAACAAACTAAGTCCACAATCAGTCCTTTATTTCAGCAAGAAGTTACCAAGTTTCCCTGGGCCCAGCTGTGTGCTGGTGTTTCCATGCCTTCTTCCTCTCTCTAGAAACAGTATCACTCAAAACATCCAAGAGTTCTTGCTATTTCCAAACCCACAGGCTCCCTTAAACACTTACTAGTTCCCAGAACGTCTCCATTAATTTCCTTATGTTTCATTTGACCTCCCCATTATCTGTGGAGGAAAACGTGTTTTTACAGGAATGAAAGAAATTTGTAGAAACAAAATAGAAAACAAAAGTAAATCGATCCTTATAAGATGTATCAGATGAGAAACCACAGAGAATGATACAACAAACACCAGTTATCCACTTTCCCAGCTTAAGAAATAAAACATGGCAAATAATTGAAGCTCTCTGTGCATCACCTCTCCAATCAAATTCCCCTGGCCCTCCCCAGAGGTATCTACTTTCTTTATAGTTCTACTCCATGTGCAACTATGTCACTAGAATGTAGGTTCTAGGAAAGCAGGCACTTTGTCCACTGCTGTATCACCAGCACCTAGAACAGCATCTGGCACATGGTAGGTAGTCAGTATTTATTGTACATAATATAGAAAATGTATTCCTAAGCAATGTAGGAGTTTTTCATAAATTGTCCCATTGCATACCTATCCTTCTTAGTCTATGCTAATAATGCAACCCTGCTTCATTCATTTTTCCTGCCATATAGCATTCCATTGTAAGACTGTGACACAAATTAGTAACTTGTTTTTCTAATAATCAACATTTAGGTTGTTTCCAGTCTTTAATATTGTAAATGTGATACAGTGAGCCTCTTGGAGCCACCTCCTTTTCAGCTGTGTAGGGTTTCTCTATAACAAATAGCAGGGGAGAAAGTGAACAGGGTTTGGCCCTTGGCTCTGCTAAATCTCTTCCTCTTCTAAATCTCTACTAGGGTGAATGCAAAGTCAAGATCAGTCAGCCCTCTGGGCATCAGCTTCTTCACAAGTAAAATGAGACCAGTTGGCCAGCCAGTCTTTCAATGGGCTTGTGCATTTTCAACTTAATTACACATTTCCAAATTGCTCTCACTAAACTGATCCTAAACATTTAAATGTAATAGTTACATAACAAAGGTATTTGGATTTATGCTGTCCTATCACTTCATGCAGTTCTGTAACTTTATGCAATTCTATCAGTAAAAGCATGTGTAAGTACCGTTATACTATATTTGGGACATATGTGTCAACTCCAAATTAGAAACATTTAGAACACTTTCAGCAACAACAGTGTAGTAGTTAGGTGAGGACTACAGACTGCTTCCATGAAACACTTGTGTATTTTTCTAAATCAATTTGGTTCCACCACCCTATCCTTGTACTAATGGAAGTTTCATTATCAGCTTTGGTACGGGGAGTCCCTTCTTTCTCTCCTCTGGAGTCTTATTAGAGGGGTACCTGGGTGGCTCAGTCGATTAAGCGTCTGACTGCGGCTCAGGTCATGATCTCATGGTTTGTGGGTTGGAGCCCGGCATCTGGCTCTGTGCTGACAGCTCAGAGCCTGGAGCCTGCTCCGGATTCTATGTCCACCTCTCTCCCTGTTCCTCCCCCTCTGTCTCTGTCTCTCTCTCTCAAAAATAAATAAACATTGAAAAAAAATTGGAGTCTTACTAGAGTCTGGGAAGACTTACCTGGTGCAAAAACCTTGAGGAGGAGATTTTTGGTCCTCAGTTATTTATGGTTACCTTGAAGTTCATATTGTTTGAGCCTTTGTGATCCACTCAAAAGTGGGCTACTCCATTCACATCATCCATGCTGCTGTGACCAGCTGGATCACAGGGGCATTTAAGACCCCAACAATCCACCTACCAAATTCTCCCATGGGCCTTGGCATTTCCTGGGACTTCTGGCATGAGAGTGGGGCTCTGATCTTGTCCATCCAAAAGCTACCAACACCCTCTTTGTGCCTGGGTAGTCTCACTCTTCTGGCTAGGAAGGGCAGTATTGGTCATCTCCTCTCTTTGGATCTCACCCTAATCACACTGTCCCTGGGGCAGCATTACTCCATCTGGCCTAAGAGCCTAGGCATTTTCTCTGTCTCTCTCTGTCTCTGTCTCTCTCTCTCTCTGTCTCTGTCTCTCTCTCTCTCTCTCTCTCTCTCTCTCTCTCTCTCTCTCTCTGTGTGTGTGTGTGTGTGTGTGTGTGTGTGTGTAACATGAACCAACAGCAGAAAATAAGACATGGTTACTTTTTCATCACATATCCGGCTAGCTTTATTTCTGGAGATTTTAATCATTTTTATTTTTATCAGCTTTATTTACTCTGAAAATGATTGCATTCAAATAATGTATTTAAATTCTGAAGACCAGACGGTAGCTATCTTGTTGACTTTATGTTTTCCAAAGGGACTTAATAGATTTGCTAAAACCGGAAATTAATATTTATCACTGAGAAAAAAATCATTGTCAGGCAAAGTCAGGTTGAATGGATAACAGTTACATCTGCAGCTCTTCACTGTGGAAAGCTTTAAATGATTCAATCTGGTACACAAATAATTGAGCAACATTAATTTTCACGTTTGATGGAGTAGGTCTAGATTACCATTTAAATGGAGATGTTCCTTCTCAAGCTTTTTTTTTTCTTTTTCTTTTGTGGAGTTCAATTTATAGACTACAATCTTTACCAAGAGTTAAGATCTCAAGTTTCATCTTCTCTCTGAACAAAGACCTTGAACAAGTTGGTTTATCGTGGTCCTTTATTTAGCTCTATGGTAGAAAGCCTTTTCCACAGCCAAAGCAATGATGATCAGCTCCTTCTTGCTGAGGACTCAGTATGAGTCAGGCATTAAGTTAATACTTTACCTAGCCTGGAGCCCTATCTGGCTACCATTATTAAGCCCATTTCATAGATGGGGAAACTGAGACTGAGTGTTACGTGACTTGGCCAAGGTAAAACATCTAGTGTCTTGTTGCTGAAGGAGGACTGGTAGTCCTTGCCCCAGCTGCCCATTAGAACTTGGTGAGTTGGTAAACCGGCCCCACCCCCCAAAGACTCTGATTTAATTGGCCTGGGAAAGAAGCCTGCAAAACTATGTTTTAAAGACTCTCAGAGTGAGTCTAATGTGCGCTGGTGTGAGAGCCACTGCCCCTTGCTAAGAAGGCTGATGGCTGAAGGGGTCAAGTGTACAAAACTAATGGAGCAGATCAAAAGCACCAGCAGCAGTGGTTTCCAAGATATAAGAAAATAGGATCTTTTCAGATTAGTTTAAATGTGAAGAATGTGCCAATTCATGAAGGTGACCCCAAGTCAGAATAAGTGTAACTGAGGTGCCTGGGGTTTTGCCAGTTCCAGGCAGTGATTCAGCTCAGCCTTTGCCCACAGTGGCACGCTTGTCTGGTGGAGAAAACCGCCCAGGGAGGACCCCAGCACAGCAAATAATTCCTCAGGGATTGAGGCAGTAAGTGTGAGATTTAACAGTTTTTAGAGAACAGGCAGGAAAATGGGACATAACCCCACCCCAACTGCAACAACCCCCTCTGAGCAGAGAGAGGTCTCATTTGGCATCTGTTCAGATAGAGACTCCTCAAGAGATTTAAAAACTGTTCTTGTGCCAGAGAAGAGAGCCACCTCAACATAGGCACATTTCTCTGTCTCCAATGTGCTGGTGCTTAGAGGGTGGGGAGAAGTTGATGGAACAGGGAGAGTGTGTGTCAGAAAGAGAGAACACACTCAGGGCATCTGGGTGGCTCAGTCAGTTAAGTGTCAGACTTCGGCTCAGGTCATGATCTCACGACTCATGAGTTCGAGCCCCACATGGGGGTCTGTGCAGGCAGCTCAGAGCCTGGAGCCTGCTTCGGATTCTGTGTCTTCTTCTCTAACCCCTCCCCTGCTTCTTCTCTCTCTTCTCTCTCTCTCTCAAAAATAAATAAACATTGGGGCGCCTGGGTGGCTCAGTCGGTTAAGCGTCCGACTTCGGCTCAAGTCATGATCTCACGGTCCGTGAGTTCGAGCCCCGCGTCGCACTCTATGCTGACAGCTCAGAGCCTGGAGCCTGTTTCAGATTCTGTGTCTCCCTCTCTCTCTGCCTCTCCCCTATTCACGCTCTATCTCTCTCTGTCTCAAAATAAATAAACATTAAAAATTTTTAAAATAAATTAAATAAATAATTAAATAAACAAACAAACATTAAAAAATTTTAAAAGGAAAGAAAGAGAAAAAGAAAACATACTCAAAGACATACACATGGAAGAACAGGCAGTGGCTACAGTTCCAAGTCAGATGACCAGCTCTCCCCAGCTTGCCTGGAACTGTTCTGATTTTAAAGCCAAAAGACCCACATGCTGGGAAGCCCCTTGGTTCTGGGCAAACAGGGATGGACAGTTGGCCACCCTAGTCCCAAAGAACCACAGGGAATGGGGGAGAGTGGTATGCAGGGCATCAATGAGGCCAAATCCTGGTTTTCCACCTGCCCTGGGCAGCATTTTCTGAAGGCCAATAAACTCCCTCTTTCCAGTGTCTGAGGTCTTTGTCTCTATATATTCCTTTATTTTTCTAGAGCACTTCCTGGCATAGCTGCCTAAAAAATAATCGGTAGAAGGTCAATTTTTTTAAGCCTTCATTACTGAACAAGTTTATTCTTTCTTCATCATTTTCTGATAGGTCATCCCACTATTTATCTGAGAGCAGAAACCAGTTTTCCTCACAACATGGAAGACACTGTGCTATTGTCTTCCTCCTTGCCATGTTGCAATCTGGTGTTATTCTGAGTGCCATACTGTTATTGTGATATGTGTCTTCCCCCAACCCCCACCTCCCTGAAAATTCCTAAAGATCCTTTATTTATGCCTGGTTTTCTGAGGTTTCACTGTGATGTGCCTTGGTGTGGATTTGTTTCATACACTGGGCTGGGCATTTGGTGTGACCTTTCGATATGGAGACTCGGGCTCTTCAATCCTGGGACATTTTCTAGTAATTTTTTTCCTTGCTCATTCTCTACCCTCTGCTATTTCTGTTCCTGCTTTTTAGATCCAGCTATTAGACTTCCTAATTGATCTTATTCGTTCCTCCCATTCTCTGCTGCTTAGCTTTTCTACTCTGTTCTGCTTTCTGGGAAATTCCTTAATTTCACCTTCCAACTGTTCTACTGATTGATTTCAGCTACCATATTTCTAATCTTCAAAGGCTTTTTTCTTCTCCTCTTTCCTTTATCACATCATAATGTTTTTAATTTTATGTTTGTAATATCATCTCATACATTTCTGTAACATTTAGATTGGTTTTTAAATTTTCTTCATTTCTTACATTTTTATTTCCTCTGGATGTATTTCTTTGTTTGTACCTCTTTCTTTCATCTTTAACAGTTTCCTCCTAAGGTTTGAGATCCATAGCCATCTATTTCTATTAAGAGTGAGGGGTTCCTGGGTGGCTCAGTCACTTGGATGTCCAACTTCCCTTTCTCCAAGGAACCCAAGTAATCTTATTAGAACAGATCTAATTTTATCACTCTCCTTAAAAACCCCTTCATGCTACTCACTCTTCTCAAGATTAATTTCAAACTCCTTTCAGGGATTACAAGTTCATAAAAGCTTAGGCTTCTGCTTGCTTCTCTAGCCTGTGAAAGTTCTCCAAGTATCCCCCATCATGGCAAGTTTGGGAGTTTGCCATTACCTTTTGACTTCTGTGTACCCCAGCACCACCCCAGTAGCCTAGAAGAGCCGCAAAGACAGACATCAAAACTGTCTCCATTCATTCATTTGACCCAGTGGCTCTCAAACTTTAAGAAGCATGAGAGTCATCTGGAGTAACAGTTAAAACACAATTCCTGTGCCCCACTCCTACAGTTTCTGATTTAGTAGGTCTAAGGAAAAGTCTGAGAATCTGGATTTCTTACAAGTTCCCAGGTGATGCTGATGCTTCTGGTCCAGAGATCACAACCACAGGTTTAATTAATACCTATTGAGGGACGCCTGGGTGGCTCTGTCGGTTGACCATCTGACTTCGGCTCAGGTCATGATCTCGCAGTCCGTGGGTTTGAGCCCCGTGTCGGGCTCTGTGCTGACAGCTCAGAGCTGGAGCCTACTTCAGATTCTGTCTCCCTCCCTCTGCCCTTTCCCTTCTCATATTCTGTCTCTGTCTCTCAAAAATGAATAAACGTTAAAAAAAATTTTTTTTAATTAATACCTATTGAGCATTGTCTTGTTCACCTCTGTATCCTCACAAACTAGCACAGTGTTTGGCATATAGTAGGCCCTCAGTAAGTGGTAGCCATCATCATTATTATTATTACCAATACAAGCAGTTGGAGAAGGAAATTTATCTTGAGTTTCTTGAACTAGGAAATAGTTGATTAAATATCTGTGACCTCTGAATCATTAAAATAAATTTCTTGTAAAGAAACAGAACTTGTAATCTTTTATCTGGTACAGTGCAAGTACCAAGAGGAAATGCTGACATTCAGAGATACCTGTGAAGGCTCTGAATCTTACGGTTTAGGCTTAAGGTACATTTCGTATCTCAGAAATATGACACAGTTCTAGACCTTGCCCAGCAATACAAATTTCATTACTAAAAGAGTCATCAAAATAAAAATGAAGAACATTTTCAAATATAGTGACTGTGTCCAATAAATGCTGATAAACTGATTAAGACCTTATAGAATGGGGGGGAAAGACCTTATACAGTGGGTCACTGTACACACAAAATAAGCAATGGTGTAGATAAGAGATTACGTCCCTGCCAGCTTCATTGCAAAAGAGGAATCCAATGAGAAGCATTTAAAATAATCATAAATATCACAGGAAATGTACACAAGGAAAAAACGGATATTTATATAGACCCACTCCCTCCTTTCACCAGGGATTTGTTGCCAAACTCAGATTAAGATTAGAACTTGTTTGCTCACATACATTGGCCCCAGTAAAAAAGAAAGAAAAAAAATATCCATTGTTGTTTGGAAGTTAAATTACCCATCTTAAAATTGCTCTACATTTCAGCTTAGTTTAAAATGATCCAGAGAAGCCATCAAAATGTTGTAGAAACATTATGTGAAGAATAGAAAGTTTTCTTTGTAGGAGGACAAACAGTAGACTTTAGAAAAGCATTCCTGACTCTCCACTTTCTAAGAATATTTTCTGTCTTTCCCAGGCCCACAAGCTTTTATGCTATTCATAAGGACAAGAGAGCAGATGGTCTGTATTATCCACATCATAAACTTTATTTACCATTACAGCTCTTGTACAAGAAAATGAGCAGGCCAAGGAATCCTTTCATTGCCTTGGTCTGACCCATTGTAGGTGCTTAACAAATATTTGTTGAATAACAAGATGGATGGATGGATAGATAGATGATTGGATGGTTGGATGGATGAATAGATGGACAGACAGACAGATGGACAAATGAATGGATGAGTTATACATGAGTCCTGAATTTTCTGCTTAAAAACTTTTTACTCAAGGGGCACCTGGGTGCCTCAGTCGGTTAAGCATCTAACCCTTGAATTTGGCTCAAGTCATGATCTCACCATCATGATATTGAGCTGTTTTGGGCTCTGTGCTGGGCATGGAGCCTGCTTAAGATTCTCTCTCTTCCTCTGTCTGTCCCCAATTTGCGCACACTGGCACACGCTGTCTCACTCTCACTCTCTCAAAAAAAAATTTTTTTACTTGAGCAATACATGTTTATTTCATAGAAGTTATAAAATAAATATAGTTAAAAGGAAAAGGCCCTGTAACCGTGCATCCAAATGTAAGCTATTTAACAAGTTAACACTTGAATTTTTATTATGATTTTTTTTGTGTATACATATATATTTTTTATAAAAACAAGGATCGCCAGTATATCCACTATTTAGTTACCTATCTATTAACATAATAATATGTTGTGAACTTTTTTCAATATTAATAAACGTGCTCCCTCACCATTTTTAAATAGCTGCATAAAAGTAGAAGAAAGCACAATAATTTGGGAAATCAGTAGGTTTGGTTAGTCTCAATTTCAGAATCATATTCAATAAATACAGTGACATTTTTCTCTATGCCTTAAAATAATAAAACTGGGTTTGTTGAAAATATTCCTCAAATAGGCTAGGGAGATTATTATTGATAACTTGAACTCAATTTTAATGGAGAAAAGTAATTTGTATTAATTCTGAGCAAACTAGAACCTCTACAGTGCCTAGGGTTATCTTACAATTTATTCTATAGACTAGTTAATTGTATCCCTGCTGTCTTATTTGCCATTTAGCATCAAATCCTTTTTTTTTTCTTTTTGATGGCATGCAAAGACTTCAGATCCTAATGGGATTATGGTAAATACAGATTTCTTGGGTGTGAATTAGTGAAGCATTTCAAACAACTTATAGAATATTAGAGGGAGAAAACTTCTTTACTCCTGATGTTTGAGGGAGGCCCAAGAATTAGCACCTCTTCTTTCTGTCTGACTTCTAAACAATTAAGAAGTCCCCAAATAGTCCCCTTTCTCCTCTGGAGAGTAAGGGAACAGAGCTCAACACAATGAGTGCAATAATAATAAATGAGGCTCACATTGATTTAGCGCTTTGGGGGTTTTATCCATCATCTCATCTGAGTCCAGAAAATATCAATATGTCAATTCAACAACTACATATTGAACATCTGTTTACTAAATGTCGGGCACAATGCCATATTCTGGGGTTACAAAACTTAGTTAAGATTTACTTAGTGCTCACCTTCAAGGATCTCAGTCTCTTGGGAAAGACAAGCATGTTACAAAAACATACCCTCACTATGTGAGTATCTTAGTTAGGATTCTTGAGGTTGTGCGTCACAGAAACCTGTTTAAGCTAGCTCCAAAAACAGGGGGAAATATATTATGAAACTTTGGGAACCTCTCACAAATTTGAGGAAGAATGTACCTGACCATTAGGAACAATGCAGAACTAGGTGCTGAAAGGCCATTAAGAATTCCCCTTCATTTTGTATCTATCTGTACCCCTCTATACATCTTCTACTAGTCTCATTTACATGGTGGTAAAGAGCTTACCAACTGGCCCAGCCAATAGAAAGACCAATATCTCTCAGTGTAAATTCCCAGGAAAGGATGTTAATTGTCCAAGCTTAGTGTAGGTGCACTCCTGATCCAATCACCTTTGGTTAGGGTACATTTTAAGGGCAGGATGGGTTCTGGGTAGGGAGTCCAATAGATGTTTACTATGCTGAGAAATTATAGAAGTGTTATGGGTTAGTGAGGAGGGAGCCACCTGCTCTGTCTTCCATGTTAAAAGCACTGTGGAAGATGAAAAGATGAATAAAAACCATAGCCAACTCTAACACAGAACAGAGTATAATGTGGTGTGCACTATCACAGAGATCCAGGGGGAAGAAAGAGAGTGGCTCTTGAGTCCAGTCTTAAAGTGGGTCTTTTATTAAGAGGAGTTGTGGGTAGCTAAGCAGGTCATTCTAAGGAAAAACTATAGGGTGAATATAGAGGCTAGAAAAGGTAGTGCACATAAAAGGACAGCCTAGGGGGCTCATGGGAACAGACAGTACACTAATGAGCTTGGAGGGGCAGACTGACCTTGGTCAGGAAGAGCTTTTCCAGTGCTGAAGAGGTGGAAATTTCTTGTCATCCTTGGAAGAGGAAGACACCATCAGATCTGCATTTGAGAAGTATTCTATGGACTGAGCGGAAATGTGGACTAAGTGGAGAGACTGCTTGCAGAGAGGCTACTTAGAAGGATATTTTAGTAATTCAGGCAAAAAGAGATGACAAAGGTTGGGGTCAGAGCAGAAGCAGAGGGAATGAGATTTAGGAGGTCAAGGGAGGGTGGACCTGCAGGACTTTTCATCCAATTCCAAGACTCGATTCTGAAGGCTGAGCCTGGGAGCTCTTTGCCAAGAAGCAGAGGTTCTCATTTTGCAGTGTGCTTCTGGAAAGAGGGAGCCCCCTCTTCCCTTTGCTTCCCTGCTCCTCACGGTGCCTCTCTCCCACACTGTGCTGTTTGAATGTTGACTGGCTGGCAAGTCTGAATTCTGATGACATTTCTAAACCCACTCTCCCCGTGACATATTTTTCTCATTCATGAAAGCAAAGTACTGCCACTCCCAGGTCCTGTGGAGAGAGAATACTGATAGCAGGCCAGAAAAAAAAAAAAAAAAAAAAGCAACCTCTCTAAATTACCTTTTTGAAAAGCTCGCTGCAACTTTCAGTTGCATCATGAAAAATGTGTATCTGCAATTCATTGAAGGCAATGAGTAGTCTGTTCTGGAGTTGCTGTGGCAACTGCTCAATTAAGTGAAAAAAAATGAAAAAACAAATGTACTGTAGTTGCTCTTGAGCTTAACATTCTTTAAAAAAAAAAAAGGAAAAGAAGGAAAGTAATATGTTTGGTGAGTTATTTTCCCCAAGGCTTTCCTAAGACTGCATTTTTTTTTTGCTTTGCCTTTCCACCAGCACATCCATGCCAAGCTAAATGCCAGGCTTGCTGTCATCTGTGGTTAGCAACACACAAGCCTCAGATTTCACCTCCGAATGTTCTGGGGTAACATTTGCTCACATCCAGCTTCCACCAAAGGCCATTTGGATCCATTTCTGTTTTGAAGGTGATAGAGTGGAGCCTCTATTAGAAGAGTAGGTGGGAATAGTGGGTGGGTTCTGGCACCAGATTTGACCCCAAATTTATCTTATAATCTTAAATAAGAGATGTGACTTTTCTGAAGACATGAAAAGTTACCCCTGCCTTGATGTACTAAGAAACAAAGGATGTAATAATAGCACCTTACACTTGTACGCCAATTTACTGCTGATGAAATACTTCCAGTGGTCTTATTTTCTCTTAGCCACCACCGTCTGGGGTAGCCATTGTTCTTCCCACTTTGGACAGAGTGTTGTTTACAAAAACACTGAGCTGATCTTGTCACTTGCCAGCTTATAGTCCTCAATGCCTTTCTTCCCATTGCTCTTGGGACAAAACCCAAATTCTCACTGGGGCTCCCTGGTTCCTTGCAAGGTGCCTCAGTGCACTATCCCCCTGGCTGTCTTTGCCAGCCTCACTGGCCTGCCTTTAGCTGGCTTGGGTGTAGACTCCTCCTCTTTTGGGCCTTTGCATCAGCTGAGGGCTCTTCCTGAGATAGGCTTATCTCTTCCCGTCTCCCCTTCCCTCCCTTCCTGCCTTGGCAAACTTGGAGCCTATTCCCCAACATAATCCACATCAGAGTTTAATTTTCCTAGAATCCCGTATTTTGTATACACCCATATTTAATATGCATTTACTTATATGATTATCTAATTAATATCAGTCTCCCCAAATAGACACAAAGCTCATGAGCTCAGGGAGCACGTGTAATTCTTTAATTTTATTACATATGTAGAAGAGACATGAAGAGGCATTGAAGAGAAGGATTTATTCAAGACTTTAGAACACTCCCATTGTCCTTTAAAGTTTTGTGTCTTGCAACTTCAGGGGAAGGAGGCCACTCTGAGCTCATAAAATGTGTTTAAAGAGACACCCTGACCCTCTCCCAAGGTAAAGTGGTTTCATAAACAGCACACCCTGTGTTTATACTCTGCCCTTTCTCTTTAGACCTCATCCAATCCTCAAAACAGTAGCACTGTGAAGTAGGAAAGGAGTGGTGGTTCCTGTGTTATGAATCAGGGAAGGAGCAGAGAGGAGGGGCCTAAGTGCTAGGATTGTGCCAAAGTGGGGCTAGAGGACCAGGCCAAGGCCAAGTTGGTATAGCAAGCCCTGGACTTATAAGCAGAGTGTATGTTTAATTATAGGGGTAGCTTGGGCAGGGGGAGAGGGAGATCTGACTGATACCAGGAAAATGGCATTTGCAAGAACTGTAAAACTCTCGTTTGCTTTTTTCACCATAACTCTCTTTTTTTCTATTCTGGATATTTAATAGTGGGGAAGAATGATCAGGGGCACCTGGGTGGCTCAGTGGGTTAGGCATCTGACTCTTGATTTTGGCTCAGGTCAAGATCTCAGGGTTTGTCGGATCAAGCCCCACATCAGGCTCTGCACTAACAGCGTGGAGCCTACTTGGGATTCTCTCTCTGCCCCTCTGCACACCCCCCCCACCAAAAATAGATAAACATGTAAAAAAATGATCAAACCTCACCTTAAGGCAGGCCACTACTAGCCCACGTAGTGCCATTTGTTCAAGTTAGAAAAAGAACCTCCTCTACCACACATGTCCTTGGAGACGCACAGGTTGATGAGTGGATTCAGTTCCCACTTATCTCCCCAGACAAGATGGTTTGCACAGTGCACAACTGCAGAAATGTACATGGAAGCTGTGCCTCACAGGCAGGCCACCTCCAGCTTCCAGCCACAAGGAAAGGGCTGCCTTCTCTCAGCACCAGGAGTCCAGCCCTCCATTTTGATTGACCCAGCTTTTAAGTGTTAATCTTATAGGTTCGTCTTTCCTGGGCTTCTTTTATTTCTGCTTTTGGCAGTTGTTTCTTTTTTCTGTATGGCATTCTGTGTGAGAGACTTTGAGAAGTAGAAAAGAGCAGGTTGGTTTCCTTGGTTCCTGCGTCTGTTTGTGTTTTGGTAGTGGGTTGAATGTGTGCTTTTCCAATATGATGTCATCATGGCTTTTGAATATTCCCCAGATACTCTTTGCCAAAAGTTCTTCAAAAGATAGTAAAATATTTCTCTTTCACCTCCTGTGGAACTTTGTACTAAGATTTTTAAAACAAAGAGAAGATAAAAAGGCTGGCCTTTGAGTACAACATACTACATGAGGGTACAGCTAGGTCACGTTAGGAAACAACCCATTAGCTGTCTTCTGCATTGTCTTGGCAACGTTATAGCGGACGGCCAAAAGCAAAAGGGCAAACTCATCAGGGGAAATAATTTTCAAATATTGTTTCCAAATAAGAGGTGCTACTTATCAGTTAATCATTGCTGTGCAACTGCTAGAACTTAGTGGCTTCAAACCACATCCATTTATTTCTCTTATGGCACTGGGGCTGGCTAACCAGGTCCACTGATGGAAGCTGGGCTCACTCACACATCCACAGTGTAATGGCCCTCTTATGTGTCAGCTTGGCTAGGCTATGGGTCCCAGTGACTTAATCAAACAGCAATCTAGATGTTGCTGTGAAGATATTTTGTAGATGGGGTTAACATGTACAGTCAGTTGCCCTTATGTAAAGGAGATTATCTTGTTATAAATTGAGGTATAATTGACATGTAACATTGTATTCATTTTAGGTGTACAAAAAAACAATTTGAGATATATATATATGTATGTATATATATATATATACATATATATATATGTATATATATATATATACATACATATATACATATATATATATATATAAAATCATTGCAAAATGTTTACCACAATAAGCCTAGTTAACATCCATCACCACACACAGTTACAAATTTTGTGTGTATGTGATAACTTTTAAGATCTACTCCCATTAGTATCTTCAAAGGTATTGTTGACTATAGTCACCATGCTGTAGTCACCATTACCTCCTTAGGATTTATTTATCTTAGAACTGGAAGTTTGTTCCTTTGACCACCTTCATCCATCTTGCCCAACTGCCACCCCCTACCTTTGTCAACCACCAATGTGTTCTCTTTATCTATGAGGTTGGGGTTTTTTTAGTTTAGATTCCACATGTAAGTGATATCATACAGTATTCATCTTTCTCCATCTGACTTATTTCACTTAACATAAAGTCCTCAAGGTCCATCCATGGTACTGCAAATGGCAGGATGTCCTTCTTTTTATGGATAAATAATATTCCAGTGTGTGTGTGTTTGTGTGTGTGTGTGTGTGTGTGTGTGTGTGTGTGTGACATTTTCTTTATCAGTCTGTCAGTGGACACTTAGGTTTTTCTACATCTTGGCTATTACAAATATACTTTAGTGAATGTGGGAGTATGGGTATCTTTGTGAGACAGTGATTTCTTTCACTTTGTATAAATACCCCTAAGTGGAATCGCTGGACCACTGGATCAAAATAGCAGTTCTATTTTTAATTTTTTTGAGGAACCTCTGTGCTGTTTTCTACAGTGGATGCAACAATTGATATTCCTACCAACAGTGAGATTAGCCTTGATAATTTGGATGGGTCTCATCCAATCAGTTGAAAGGCCTTAGAATCCCTGATTAATATGGATGCAAAAATTCTCAATAAGATACTAGCAAATCGAATTCAACAGCATATAAAAAGAATTATTCACCATGATCAAGTGGGATTCATTCCTGGGATGCAGGGCTGGTTCAACATTCGCAAATCAATCAACGTGATACATCACATTAATAAAAGAAAAGATAAGAACCATATGATCCTGTCAATCGATGCAGAAAAGGCCTTTGACAAAATTCAGTACCTTTCTTAATAAAAACCCTTGAGAAAGTCGGGATAGAAGGAACATACTTAGACATCATAAAAGCCATTTATGAAAAGCCCACAGCTAACATCATCCTCAATGGGGAAAAACTGAGAGCTTTTTCCCTGAGATCAGGAACACGACAGGGATGCCCACTCTCACCGCTGTTGTTTAACATAGTGTTGGAAGTTCTAGCATCAGCAATCAGACAACAAAAGAAAATCAAAGGCATCCAAATTGGCAAACATGAAGTCAAGCTTTCGCTTTTTGCAGATGACATGATATTATACATGGAAAATCTGATAGACTCCACCAAAAGTCTGCTAGAACTGATACGTGAATTCAGCAAAGTTGCAGGATACAAAATCAATGTACAGAAATCAGTTGCATTCTTATACACTAACAATGAAGCAACAGAAAGACAAATAAAGAAACTGATCCCATTCACAATTGCACCAAGAAGCATAAAATACCTAGGAATAAATCTGACCAAAGATGTAAAAGATCTGTATGCTGAAAACTATAGAAAGCTTATGAAGGTAATTGAAGAAGATATAAAGAAATGGAAAGACATTCCGGGCTCATGGATTGGAAGAATAAATATTGTCAAAATGTCAATACTACCCAAAACTATCTACACATTCAATGCAATCCCAATCAAAATTGCACCAGCATTCTTCTTGAAGCTAGAACAAGCAATTCTAAAATTCATATGGAACCACAAAAGGCCCCGAATAGCCAAAGTAATTTTGAAGACAAAGACCAAAGCAGGAGGCATCACAATCCCAGACTTTAGCCTCTACTACAAAGCTGTCTTCATCAAGACAGCATGGTATTGGCATAAAAACAGACACATAGACCAATGGCATAGAATAGAAACCCCAGAACTAGACCCACAAACGTATGGCCAACTAATCTTTGACAAAGCAGGAAAGAATATCCAATGGAAAAAAGACAGTCTCTTTAACAAATGGTGCTGGGAGAACTGGACAGCAACATGCAGAAGGTTGAAACTAGACCACTTTCTCACACCATTCACAAAAATAAACTCAAAATGGATAAAGGACCTGAATGTGGGACAGGAAACCATCAAAACCCTAGAGGAGAAAGCAGGAAAAGACCTCTCTGACCTCAGCCGTAGCAATCTCTTACTCGACACATCCCCAAAGGCAAGGGAATTAAAAGCAAAAATGAATTACTGGGACCTTATGAAGATTAAAAGCTTCTGCACAGCAAAGGAAACAACCAACAAAACTAAAAGGCAACCAACGGAATGGGAAAAGATATTTGCAAATGACATATCGGACAAAGGGCTAGTATCCAAAATCTATAAAGAGCTCACCAAACTCCACACCCGAAAAACAAATAACCCAGTGAAGAAATGGGCAGAAAACATGAATAGACACTTCTCTAAAGAAGACATCCGGATGGCCAACAGGCACATGAAAAGATGCTCAACGTCGCTCCTCATCAGGGAAATACAAATCAAAACCACACTCAGATATCACCTCACGCCAGTCAGAGTGGCCAAAATGAACAAATCAGGAGACTGTAGATGCTGGAGAGGATGTGGAGAAACGGGAACCCTCTTGCACTGTTGGTGGGAATGCAAACTGGTGCAGCCACTGTGCAAAACAGTGTGGAGGTTCCTCAGAAAATTAAAAATAGACCTACCCTATGACCCAGCAATAGCACTGCTAGGAATTGACCCAAGGGATACAGGAGTACTGATGCATAGGGGCACTTGTACCCCAATGTTTACAGCAGCACTCTCAACAATAGCCAAATTATGGAAAGAGCCTAAATGTCCATCAACTGATGAATGGATAAAGAAATTGTGGTTTATATACACAATGGAGTACTACATGGCTATGAGAAAGAACGAAATATGGCCCTTTGTAGCAACGTGGATGGAACTGGAGAGTGTGATGCTAAGTGAAATAAGCCATACAGAGAAAGACAGATACCATATGGTTTCACTCTTATGTGGATCCTGAGAAACTTAACAGAAACCCATGGGGGAGGGGAAGGAAAAATAAAAAAAGAGGTTAGAGTGGGAGAGAGCCAAAGCATAAGAGACTCTTAAAAACTGAGAACAAACTGAGGGTTGATGGGGGGTGGGAGGGAGGGCAGGGTGGGTGATGGGTATTGAGGAGGGCACCTTTTGGGATGAGCACTGGGTGTTGTATGGAAACCAATTAGACAATAAATTTCATATATTGAAAAATAAATAAATAAATAAATAAATAAATAAATAAATAAATAAATAAATAAAAAAGAAAGGCCTTAGAAGCAAAACTGAGGTTTCCCTGAGGAAGAGGAAATCCTGTGTGTGGTCTCAGTGTCACCTTGTGCCCTAGAGTTTCCAGCCTGCCACCCTGCCCTATGGATTTCAGACTTGTCCAACTAGCCCCCATACTTGTGTAAGCCAATTCCCTGAAGTAAATCTCTTACAGAGATGGAGATACATAGATAGATTAAAATCTTTCTGGTTCTGTTTCTTTGATAGAACTCTGGCTGGGTTTGACCTGGCTGCTAGGTCAGCCAGAGCCTGGTCAGTCTAGGATGGCCCTGCCGGGATGAGTGGACCTCTGCTCCACATGGCCTTTCATCCTTTAGCAGGCTGGCCCAGGCTTATCTACATGGCAGTGGCAGGGGACCAAGGAGGACACGGAAGCATGCAAGCTTCTGGAACTATAGCCTGAGAACTGGCACACTGTCTTCTCTTCCTCATTCTGATGGCTGAAGCAAGTCATAAAACTGGCCCAGGTCAAAAGTGGGAGAACAGACTCCCTTCTTGATGAGGGTGTATACAAAATGACCTTGTAAGAGGCATGCATGCAAAGAAGAGTGAAAATTTGAGGCCACAGTTGCCATTAATCTGTCACAGACTGTTTGATGCAATGGTACAGGAAAGAACAAACATCAAACCTTTTTTTCTAACCACCAGTATGCCTTTTCCCACTTGTTATGGCAGGTAAAACTACAAATTCAGAGCCCTTAATCTTCTTACTTACAACTGGGGGATAGTAAAGCCTACCTCATGGTATTTGCATAAGAATAATGAGATTTCTGTGAAAGCATCAGTTGTAGTGCCTGTAAGGAGCTCAGCAAATGATGCTTCCCCTTTGCCAGCAACTCTTGAGCACCTACTGCATACAAGAAAAAAGAAGGCAACACATATTTGAGGCACAGGACTGGAAATTGAATTTAACTGTTTTTTAGGATCAATATATATTGGTAAAAATTATTCTCAATACAAAATAATTACTTGACAAATATCTTAGTCTATATGTGGTAATTCCAAAATAGCTTTTGCATTTGCAGGGGAAAAAGCACCTCATGGACACAAACATAATCCAATCCCCATAACTTTTCATGATTTTGAATTTTCTTAATTAATGGCACATTTGTAAATTATGTATTTTTTTAAGTTGATGCTCAGGTTTTGGGCTCAGACAGAACTGAATTCGAATCCCAGCTCACACATTTTTTTTAGCTCCAATACACAGGCAGATTTCCACAATCCCTAAAACAGAGCTTCAAATATGTATAATGGGGATGACAGCACCTCCTTCAGTAGGCCGCTAATGAAGAAATTACATGAGATAATACCCAATAAGTGTAGTTATTATTATTATAGCCAATATAATAAAATGATAGAAATACTACTTCAGGGTTTAGAATGCACTGAAATGCCTTTTTTGTTCAATTGTCTCAACTGCCTGCTTACTTCACCTGTTCGCACTTTTCCCTGAAAAAAAACAACTGTGACAGCACCAACTTTTATTGCATCAGCATGTTGGGATGTGTAGAGACTCAAGTTCTGTAACTGTGTAGAGTAATCTGGAGGCTCATCTGTGAACCCTCAGACTTGCACATCTCACAGTCTATCCCCAAAGATGGTCAGTGCAAATAAATATCAACACACAGGCCAGCATTAAGTAAACAACCCACAACAAAATAAATCAACATTAATGAAGATTAAGTGATCATAATTTATAATGAAAAACAAGAACAGCAGCAAGAAAGCATCCTTCCTGAAAACTGTAAGATTGCCAGTTTTAGCACGTGTTAAGCCCTGCTTGACAACTGCACTGCATTTGGCATACAAAGACAGGAACAAAGTGTGTCTTACGTCGTCTTTAGCACCGAACATTTCCGGACCTTGTATAGCAGCCAGATTTTTAGAATACTGAATTGGAGTCCTCCAAAAGCTCTAAAAATATGCTGATTTTAGGTTTGGATTGCAAATAGTCTTAACCTTTAATAACTCATTTATTGGAATACTAGTAAGTGCCTTCATGTATAGGCAAAAAGTGACATTCTATATACTTGAGCCTTTTTTTTTTTTTTACCCAAGAAAGGATTTTACAGTTGTGGATAAGTTCAACAGGATTCAGTGAGGTTCCTTGTACCTGCTGGTAACCTAACTAAAATTGGGTTAAACAATTTAAAATGTTGTTTTCTCCCTTAACCACAGTCTGAAGGTAGATGGACCAGGGCTGGTCCTGTGATAGTCACACAGGGCCAGACTGCTTCCCTCTTTCCCAGACTGTTGCCCCCTTCAGTCTGTGAGCATTGCCTCCCTTCAAGGTCTCGAGGCAGCAAGGGTAGCTCCAAGCATCTGGCCCTCACATGATCATTCGCAAAAATAGAATGGATGAGTGAAGCTGATCCTCCCCATGTTTGTCCCTCTTTCTTTTTAGTAGGGAGGAACTCTGTCCTCTGAAGCCCAGAGACTTGCTTTTCACATCCTGCTGGTCCAGATTTGGTCAAAACCCTATGCCCATAATGCAGAGGATGGGAAAGCAAGGATCTGCCATCTTTGGCATCTGACGAGGCAGGTGGCTCTGCCTGCAAGAAAGTGGGCTATTGGGTAGGCATCTAAGAGGGTCTGCCAATGGGGGTCAGGGAGGGGGGCAGAGGGGGTGGTCCTGGCAGTGTTCTGGAACCACCTACTCCACTCCCACCAATAGTAGTTCCATTCTTCTCTTTTAGATATTAGGCTTCCATATGAGATTCTCTTTGAACAAAAGCCCCCATGGATAAAAATCATTTACAACCCTTTGTTTTAGCACATGCTCAAATACCTAATATACTCAGTGAGTCAAAACCGTTTGTTCACTGTTACTTTTCCAGCATCTAGACCCATTCCCAGCATATAGGAGGAGCTTGAGTTAATTCCCTGTTGTTGCCCTAACAAATTACCACAAACTTCATGGATAAAAATAACACAAATGTATTATCTTACAGTTCTGGAAGTCAAAAATCCAAAATAGATTTCACTCAGCTAAAATCAAGGTTCCAGCAAGATCTCATTCCTCCTCAACTCAGGTCTACAGGTTGTTTCTAGTGGGAAGAACACCTCTTTTGACCTGCCTTTTTGATTCACAGCTCCAACCTGGATGTCATTGTTAGTTCCTCCTTTGCTCTATGTCCCACAACCACCAACTAACCCTGTCTCACTGCCCATTCAACCTTACCCTCTAGAACCTCCGGGAGTTGGACGCAGACATTCAAGTTGGGGAATAATGAAAGTGAGAGATGTGGGGCAAGGTCAGAGCTGGACTCTGGATTTAAGGGTGGTCCATGGGAAGCTGCTTGGTGCATCTGTCATAGTGATAACCAAGAAGTGCTTCAGACTGAAGAGAAAGGCATTGGGATACACCCATGATGAGGGAAGGACTCAGAGGAATTGAGGAGGAGTCATCAAAGGGTCCTTTGAGCTCTTCACTTGCTCACTCTACCCCACCTGCCTCCCCCCAGTCTTACTTCCTTTTTAAAGAAAGAAGGTGGGACAAAGAGTGACTCCTCTGGGTGATATTTTTCTCCCTGAAAAACCCATGAACACATATAGAGGTTTTTTTTTAAGTTTATTTATTTATTTTGAGAGAGAGAGAGAGAGAGAGAGAGAGAGCACAAATAGGAGAGGGGCAGAGCAAGAAGGAGAGAGAGAATCCCAAGCAGGCTCTGCACTGTCAGTACAGAGCCCAGTGCTAGGCTTAAATTCACAAACCATGAGATCATGACCTGAGCTGAAGTCAGACGTTTAACCAACTGAGCCACCCAAGGACCCCGGCCAACATTAACTTTAAATGAGAGGAAATCAGAATGGAAACTTTGCTCCTTCCTTTACAGCAGCAGCCTGACAAAGCCCTGCTTAACCACATGCTGCATTTGGCTTGTGAAGACAAGATTAAAGTGTGTCTTACATTGTCTTCTAGCAGTGGGGTGAAAACAGGAAGTTGTAGGAAAACATCAGGAAAATATTTTCTTTAAAAGTTTTATTAGAGGGGCGCCTGGGTGTCTCAGTAGGTTAAGTGTCCGATTCTTGACTTCTGCTCAGGTAATGATCTCATGGTTTGTAAGATCGAGCCCCTTGTCAGGCTCTGTGCTAACAGAGTGGAGCCTGCTTGGGATTCTCTTTCTCCCTCTCTCTGCCCCTCCCTGACTCATGCTCTTTCTCTTTCTCTCTCTCAATAAATAAAAAACATTTTTAAAAAAACCTTTAAAATAAAATAAATTTTTTATTAGAGACAGCAACATTTTGATTTATATATAAAAGAAGAAAAACATTCCTCCTAGAGAGCCAGATCTGTAAACCACTATTTAAAGTAGTTCATGTAGAGAACCTGCAATTTAATAAGACTAGGAAAAGGTTAGCCTAGCATCCCCTATATTTTTTTATCCCTGTTTACTCAATTATACAAGTGCTACCACAGCAAGAAGGCCTCTAATTGTGTATACTTCAGTGAGAGAGAAATGAGACTTGCCGTAAAATAAATTCTTGGGTGTAACTAAATTACACACCACTCCCCATACTTTTTTTCCAAATTGCCCATTACTTTAAATGAAAACATGCTTTAGAAAAGAACTGTAAACACTCAAAGTGCTTCTCAAGGACCAGTCTCCCTTCTTCCTGCTGATAAAATGCAGTTACGTTTCTGTTTTCCAATACTCTCCTGCTGAAGATCCGAGGAATCTTAAAACTACATTCACAGCTAACCAGTAAACTTGAGAATTTCGCTTTCACATCATTTGGTTGGCATGATGTGGCTTCCTTCCCTCTTTTAGCAAAGGAATCCACCTTCCTTCCTATTCATAAGACACCATGAGCATTCGCTTCGCTGGTGTAGTGTAGTTACTCGTTACACTCTGTGCTCCACATCACACACAGACGGGTTGTCATGCTCCATCAGGGGCTGCAGGAGAGGCATCAGGACCCAGGCATGGGAACCAGGCAAGCGCACTAGCTGGGGCACCCTGCACAGTCACATAGCTTGCTGAGCCTGTTTCCTCATCTGAACAATAGGAGATCTCAAACTTGCCCATCTCCTAGTGTCTTTCTGAGGATTGGATGATATCATGCACGTTGAAAACACTCTGAACACTAGCAAATAGCAGTTCCAATAACCGTTTTTTAAAATTGTTTGCTCAGGGGGCACCTGGGTGGCTCAGTCAGTTAGGCATCCAATTTCGGCTCAGGTCATGATAACACAGTTCATGGATTCAAGCCCTGCGCTAGGCTCTGTGCTGACAGCTCAGAGCCTGGATCCTGCTTCAGATTCTGTGTCTCCCTCGCTCTCTGCCCCTCCCCTGCTCACACTCTGTCTCTGTCTCTGTCTCTGTCTCTCTCACTCTCAAAAATAATAAATAAACTTAAAAAAAAATTAGTGGTTTACTCGAGGTGTTTGCTGTTTTTGTTTTTTAACAAAAAAGCTTCACAAAGTTTCATATTCAGGTTATGAGATGGGGAAATAGCCTCGTATTGTTTGGGTTGGGTTTTTTTTTTTAATTATTATTTCTTCCTGTTAAGATTCTGCTTCTCAATGAAGATGACCACTTCTGAGAACTACAGAACATTTTGTGCCTCAAACCCATCCCCACCTTCCTGTTGTTGCTTCTGAGAAACAGCGAGGGAGGCCTTAGATCAGTTTAAATAGAAGCCTAGGAAAATCCTCATGCTAGCATTTCATGGTCCATGATTCATGGAGAACTGCTTAGTATTCGGGGAGGTCAGAAAAAATTATAAAAGACTGCTCCTCACATTCATTTCAGAAACTAGAGAATCTCTTTGAAATCCATTGTTTTGAATCTTGAAGTTGATCTCTGTGCTTAATGTCAGAGAAGGAAAGTAGTCTTTTCTTGGTGAATTTTAGGGCAAGAAATTCATCTTAGCTATGATATTCTGTTGTTAAATAAAACCTCTTTGTCATAATTCCATTTGAAGCTGTATACATTTTTATACCATGAAATACACATACAGTTTAATACAAACAAGAACTAGAAAGATACCCCAAAAATGTCCTACTACCTCCTTCCCAGGAGAGCTTTCGTTTCGTGGTCCCCAAAGGGATATTTATTTATTTATTTATTTATTTATTTATTTTAAGTATTTTTTTATTAATTTCAAATAACTTTTTAATTTTTTTAATGTGTATTTATTTTTGAGAGAGAGACAGAGCATGAGGCGGGGGAAGGGTGGGCAGAGAGAGAGGGAGACACGGAATCTGAAGCAGGCTCCAAGTTCCAATCTGTCAGCACAGAGCCCGACGCAGGCCTCGAACCCACAAACAGCAAGATCATGACCTGAGCCAAAGTTCGATGCTTAACCAACTGAGCCACCCAGATGCCCTGTCCCAAAAGGATTTTTAAACATCAACACTATCTACATAAGGAGGAGCAGCGTAAATATCTGACTCCATGACCTCACCTCTGATACCAGTAAGAGACTGCTGATAAAGAAACATAGGTTGGTATCAGGGCACTGAGGGCAGCAGTGGATATGCTCAGGTACATCCCCATCCAGTGACACACAGAAGTTCAGCAGCATCATTCCACATGCATAGGTTCCCAGCAAGGATCCAGTGAGATTATAGCAGTAGTTCAATGTCCACTTTATATTAGGACCTGATCTGCTTGTGACAATGTCACACAGAATGGGTCCTGCAGGCAGGAGCATACACCAGGCTGCAATGAAAGCAGGTGGAAGAACGTAATTTCTTATGATTGGTGAACCCATCCGGGAGGCTACATTGCTCTATTTTTATCTCTCCCCCCAAAATTTCAATAGTTCAGGGAAGTGAGACTGACAAGACACCCATATCATAAGGTGGTGATAGTAGGAGCTCCAATCCTAAAGGAAAACATATACGCACCTCAACTAGCTGCTCTTCCTAAAAATGATACCAGAATCCAGCCTTGCAAAAGCAGTTCCTTGCCAATGCACCCACCCCGGGAAATAAAGTTGAATGCAATTCGCTTTTGCTCTCCTATGGCCCTGGCCTGACTGGAGAATGAGAGATAGAGACCAAAGCATATCCATAGTCCAAACCCAGTTTCCCATAGAGCCACAAGTCCTGTCTGGAGGTTCTAGCTATGTCACTGCAACAGGATTTTTTTTTTATTTCTCCCCTTCAGTTACCAGCATTGTATCGTAAATATAGCACAAGAAGATATGGCAATCTGAACTTGCTTTTGTGTGTTAATGGTTTCTCTGCAGCTTTGCCCATCTTCACCAGCATTAATTACCTCATTGCAGGCTATGTCTTGGCTTCGTATGTGTGAGTCATAATTGGCACTTACATAAAATCTGTGCCAATATTAGTACCGTTTCTGTCGGTTTAGTATTCTGTCGTTTCAGATTTAGTATTCTGCTTTATGCCCCCCAAACCTAGTTTATTACTGTGGAAAGGCACCTATGCCTCATCATACCCACAAAGCTCAACCTCACAATTCAGGCTTACAGGTGTCAGAAGGCTGACTAGATGGAGCACAACACAATGAAAGACTGTAACACCAAGAAGCACCCATGGGTGCCTAGGGTGGAAGTTGGTAGTGAATGGGTTGTACTTTCTCAAAGTATGCCTCACTGCAGATGCAGCTACAGATTATTAGGTATCTGAAACAAACCTGTCTGACATTTTGCTTCTTATATAATTGACATTCTGAATTAATGCCTTTCATACAGAACACACTTAGCACTTGAAAAGAAAGAGATGAGACTTAGGGCTTCTGGGGTCTTTATGGCATCTTTTTCACCAAAACCAAACCAGAAGTGTTTGCCTTTCATTAGTTGTTAGTGTGTGTGTGTGTGTGTGTGTGTGTGTGTGTGTGTGTGTGTGTAAGATGCCAGATTAATTTTATTTACAAAAAAAATTCACATAGGAATCATGAGGTTTATTGAGCATCAGTGGAAAATAACACCTCCAGTCAAACATCCTATTTACCTGGGCTTTCATGTCATTGAATGAAGTGGGCCCCATTCCTAGCACCACTCTGCTCCAAAAACCTTTTCACTATCAGGGCTTTATTGGAAGTAAGGCTGGGGCTCATATGAAGCAGTTGGGCAAACATACTAGAAGGCTATGAATAAAAGCTATGGATAAAAACCAGTCAGACTCAAGAAGCCACATAGAGGTGAGATAGGCTCCTTTATAACACAGTGTATTATTTTACTAATTCAGATTAACGTTGATTGCTCTTCTAAAACATGATAACTAGGTGTGAGAAAAATCTGATGCAGTTCAGCCTGTAAGATGGGTGTAAGTCTTATAACTCAACAGTGATATTAAAAATTAAGGGAGAAGACTCCCTAACACTACCTGGATATGTTCAATAGCTGTGTGACAAGCAATAAGCAGAGTCTCATGGAACAATCCTTTTCCAACAAAAGCTACTGAACTTCTTTCTGTGTAGATGCTTGTTAGGCAAACGTAACTTCAAACAGGTCCCTGTCTCAGGTGGGCTTCGCTAGAGGCAAAACCTCAAATGGGAATTCTTTGCAAGTGTGCTATTAGGGAGTGCTTTTAGGACAGGGGGAGAGATGCAAGATAGGGCAGGGGCAGGAGCTGAGCAAGGATGTGACCCCAGGTGGCTATCAGCTTCAGTCTGATCTCAAGGGGAACACTAGGGCACAACTTATACCAGAATTGTCCCATGTTGAAGGTGTTCTGTGAGCCCTTAGCAACAGCTGAGAGATGGGTGCACCAGCCAGGCAGTGGCATGACACTAACAGATCCATGGTGGTAGCTAAGCTCCTAGGATTAAATCTCCAGGAACCATGCTGTGTGGTAGGAGATGTGGTTCTCATCCTAACCCTGACTTCACTAAGGACATGATGACATGGCCATGGGCTCCTCAAATGACCTCAATGACCACCCATTTCCCCATCTGTAAAATGGGAGAGGGTGATGGTAGGGTTAGATTAGATGATCCCAATAACTCCAAAATGCAATGCTGTAAAATGCAATGATTTCAACAAGAGAAGTAGGGATAGGCTTACTGAGGAATAATTGACATTTTTCCTGTTCATGGAAGGAAGATAATGAATGCAAATGTGTTCCTGAATGAACACTCCATTAAAAACTCTTCTCTCACCTGGAATAGCTCTAGATACACAGGGAAATCTAAGAAGACAAGCAGTAAAGTTGCCCTGAAGGCATATGTTCTAAAAAAGAATGGCAAGGCTCTGATTTCAAACAAGTACTCTCATGGCAGTTTACCTTAAGGGGGCATTAATACAACCAGCCAACCTCATTTAACTGACTCCTACATCAAAGCAAATTAGAAGCAAGAGGCTGGAGTGAAGCATGAGCCACAGGCTGGCCCTGCAAAATGGCACAACCTGTAATGGAGAGCAGTTTGACAAAATCTATCAGTTATAGATACATTTACTGTCTGACCACACATCCCCTTCTCTGATAATTTATGAAATGACCTTTATATGAGCTTATTCACCATGCTTTTCCCAAAATAACCCAAGATTGGAAACAGCTCAATGGTCCATCAATAAAGGACTAGTTAAAAACAACAACTATGTTACCTTCCATACGATAGAATACTGTACAACTGAGAACATTCTGTATTGATATGGAAAGTTCTCCAGGATACACTGATAAGTGAAAATGCAAGGGGAAGAACAGTATCATTATAGATGAGTATGTATATTATGAACATATATGCATGAGTAATATAAGTACACTTTTTTCTGTATACAAAATGGAGGTAATGCCAGATTATGTATTTATGTTCAAATGTATCCATAGATATCTGGAAGTTTGTTGTGTATCGGGAAACAGATACAAAAAAAAAAAAAAACTTCTGTAAGTGGTTACCTATGATGGATGAGGGAGTGGGAAAATGGAATGGATGGAGACATAAATAGAATTCTCACCAAATGCCTTTTTATATAAACTTTCATCCTAGACTCCCCTCACCACCCCCCTCCAACTACCACTGGTTCTTCTGTAAGGAAAATGCAGCAGCTGCTTGATTAAAAAATAAAATAAACATTTAAAGGCAGGCATCAATCAAAGCTGGTCATTCCAATCTCCCTTATTTCATGCTTTAGTTTTCAGGGATTGGCCAGTGGTTAACCATATGGCACCCACTGCTAAACACTTCCTATCTGGCCCTTTACAGAGAGTGTGCCAAGTCCAGCTTTAAACCATGAAGTTGTTTTTAAACAACTATAACTACAACTATCAGTGAGCTTCGGGCACTGAAGAGTGTTGTGTTCTTCAAATCAGCTTTTCTGATCACAGATAGGTCATGCACCAAGAAAATGAAGTGTGATATTGTACCAGGAAGTCCAACAAAGACAGCATGAACTCTTGGGACAGACAGCCCAGGTTCCAATCTGGGTTTTGTCCCTCACTGCTACATGACCTTGGGCAACTTGCTTCTCAAATTATTGGCTTCTTCATCTGTAAAAGGTGGATAGTAATTGTGCCTCCTTCATAGAGTTGTTTGGAAAGTTAGGTATGTTAATGTACATTGGCAAGACGTTTAGCACAATACCTGTTAGTACTCTCACCTAATATTTTGATTTTTTATGTGCAGGGTGATGACCAGTTAAATGTATTTGGAGAGGATACCATGGGAGGTGAGTTTCCCTTACTGATCAGACCAAAGTTGTATTTTAGTAGCTTTGAACATGTCTTTTTTATTAAACAACAACTGATAGACAGTAAACTACTGACAGCATGCAGTTTTTCCTTAGCCAGGCTACACAATTAAGATTGGAACTTTTTGGATCTTTCCCCTTTTAGTCCATATCAAGAATCAAAGGGCCACCTTACTTAGAGATGCATTTCCTTACTACCCAGAGAACATGACCCTTGACATGCTTAGTGAAAATGGAATGTTCTCGTAAAAATATGTTTGGGAAACATTTAACACTCACTACCCTTTGGAAGAGACACATATAACAGCATACCAAGATTCCTATAAGTCCTGCAGTAAAGACAGCTGGCTAACTTTAACATTCTTCAAATTTATTGGAAGTCTTTTTCCTACATGGTAGTTAAAATTCTTCAGTGTGCTGTTGGGATGCAACCTAAGAAACACCCAAATTATCCTGCTTTGTAACTGTTGTCATGTTAAAAGTCTCATAACAACTAGCAAATTCAGCCTTCACTGTCTGAAAATAGCTAAAATTATGTGAATTTGAGATTGTCCAAAAGAGATAAGGCTCATGATTGTCCTAGGTAAAGTACCTTCTAACATGTCCACTCAGTAATAAATGTTGCTGTAACTATGGTTCATGGAAATATGTTTGTATTGACTGTGAGCACATGCAAGTAAGTGATCCGGCTTTCCAAATAACCCCAGCTCTAATCCTACACTGATCCATGAGCATGAGGTAATAGATAAAGTGTCATTTAATGATAATGGCCATAGCAGTATGTGAAAATCTCAGTCACCAAATGACATCATGGTGATTCATGAGGAAAGGCACATAAACATGAGCCAAGTGCAAATAATCAACTCAGTCCCAACTGGACAGGGATTGATTGATTGCCTAATAAAGTTTCCCTTTTTCCTGGCTATAAAATTAATATGTATTCCATGTGGAAATGTTTTCAAGGTAGAAAATATGAGCTATCTAAAACCTTATGACCTCTAAATAATCATGGTTAATATTCTAGTGTATTTTATCCCAGTGGGTTGGCTATGTACCTGTTTTTATATAGTTGAGAATACATGTGTATATACAAATAATTATCTCCATTCTTTTTGTGTATATCATAACATAAGCATGTTCCCAAGTCATTACAAACTCTTAACTTGTAATGACTACACTGCATGAATGTTCCATCATAGGTACAACCATACCCAATAACAACCATAGTCGCTTTCTTAGATAGCAAATAGATTAAAAGTTGCTCAGCTTTGTATAGAATTGTTGAATCATTATATTGTTCACCTGAAACCAATATAACCTTGTGCGTTAACTGGACAGGAATTTAAAAAAAGAAACAGTTGTTGCTTAGCTTCATAAAAGGAAGCTGGAAGTCTAGAGAACATGAGATGACCATCTGGTCCATGAGTTAAAAGCACCAATGTATGTGCCTTTAATAGAAAGCTCCAGATAACATAGGATTTTTCCAGTCACTGTGGACTATTCTGTAGAGACTGCAGCATCTCTTTGATTAGAAAGAACAAAAAATTTTATTCCTTAGTGTGAAAACCAGATGGTTCCCCAAACCCCAAATTCACATCTTTCCTCTGATTTTAGCTCCCCTGTCTCCTTCCCCTCCTGTTCCCAAACCCAATTCTTCATGTCCCATTTTCTCTTCAGAATTGGGCCTTTCCTCAGCTAGTAGTGGATTCCAGCAAAAAGGTAGCATTGTGTATATAAAAAAAGCATCCCAATTTTACTGAAAAGCAAGTTGGATAACTGTCAGGGGAGTGATCTCACTTTCAAAAGTACTTATCATCTACATAAAATATAAAGTGTAAGTCAGGCTCCTATCTGTTAATTTTAAGTGTAAAAACTGCAGTTTTATCACCAAGATAGGAAATAAAAACTTTGTACTATCTCTCAAGGTAACCACATTCTGCCCATCATTTTAGTCAACTCACACCCAGAGCAAGAGCAAAAGCAGCTGCCTCCAGAACCGGGAAAAGAGCCCTGAGTTACACCTAGACTGGGAATTTAGGGCTGGCTCCACCCAGTCTGGCCCCTCCATCCTGGGTCTCCCCTCAAGGTGGGGGTAGCTCCAGGAACTTCCACAGCCAAGGGTCTGAAACACACAGCTCAGGGGCCTGGGGTTCCAACAAAAACATCAAATACCTTTGAACTCTAGAATCTTTACTTCAAAACTTCACGTGTTATTTTCCATGAAGTGAAAAATCACAGTGTCCTATATTCTAATATATTACTGTCTCTTCGGTGTATATTACAGTTTGAAAAGTAGCTCCCTTAGCATAAGGGTTAAATTAAGAATAATAAACTATTCAAAATCATCTTCAGTTGCTCCATCTGCAGTCACATCTGCCCAACTAAGGGAAGCATCCAGTCTCAGATCTGTTTTGTTTGTCCAGCATGGTGCTCTAAAAACTTGACTTTAAATGTTAGTTCTTGTTAGCCATAGTTCATAACACTCCACACCCACCCTCCTCACTGGTTTAGAATCTCTGGCCTTTGTCTAAGCACATCAAAGAAACTCTTCTGAAAGTTCTTTGTGGAATCAGCCTGCTCCCACACACCCACCACCACCCCTGGGGGTGTTAAACTAAGCTGCTCAGAAATTAGCCAGTCTTGGGGCGACTGGGTGGCTCAGTCAGTTAAGCGTCCATCTTCAACTCAGGTCATGATGTCACCATTCTTGAGTTCGAGCCCCGCGTCAGGCTCTGTGCTGACAACTCAGAGCCTAGAGCCTGTTTCGGATTCTGTGTCTCCCTCTCTCTCTCCCTCTCTCTGCCCCTCCCCCACTCACACTGTGTACTCTTTCTCTCAAAAATTAATAAATGTTTAAAAAAATTAAAAGAAATTAGCCAATCTAAGGATTGACTTGAACATGGTGGCATCCTCTGACCCCCTCTAGAGCCTACTTCTTTAGCTTTTCACCATCATTTGCTCAAGATGGTCTCTAGAATACAGCAATACCTCCCTTACTGGCCTGTGCAGACTCCCACAGTCAACTGCAGAGCATCCTGAGCTAATCTACTTCTGCCCCCAAACTCTGTGACCCTGCCCTGGCACAGCTCAGCAGGCAGCCTGATCTCCATAACTAAAGCCCTGTGGTCTTAAAGCCAGGGTGAATTTGTTTCTGCTCTTCTCTGAAACATTCGTGGGTAGTTCTGCTGTTTCTTCTGTCCTCAGGTCCTCACTCTAAACATTTTTTTTTTTAGTTTCAGGACCCCCTGCTTCCAGGCTCAAGCAATAACCATTGGCACTTTCTGAGGCCAGAGACCCTGAGCTCACAGAGCCATTCCCAATTCAAGTTTGGGGCTGTGGTCATCTCTTCAAATAACCTCACTCTTACCCAAGGCCTCTTCGAATTTTGGGTTACTTTAGAAACCTGAAACATGCAACAATAATCACATCATAATTTTGGCCAAGGGACAAAGGGGACCATTTCCTCCTGTGGCCCATTTATTTACGGGAACCACAGAATCATAGGTATTTGAACCGAAAGAGACATTAGAGATCGTTGGGTCTGACACCTTTACCCTACAGATGGAGAAACTGAAGTACAAGGGAGAGGAAGTCACTCGCCTAGGTCTAGTGAGTTGAGAATAGTATCAAAAGTGTAGCTATTGTCTACCCATCCTTCATGGCCAGCTACTACACCACATGACAACTGACAATCTTTTAGGGCTCCACAAACTCTGGAGGGTTTTGCACTTTGCCAAAAATTCCTAATTATCCCTCTGTTTCAAAGTGGTGGCTCCTCGGTCCCACACTGTTGGGGTGAATGCAAACTGGTGCATCCACTCTGGAAAACAGTATTGTCGTTCCTCAAAAAGTTAAAAATAGAATTACCCTATGATCCAGCAATTGTACTACTAGGTATTTACCCAAAGGATAGAAAAATACTGATTTGAAGGGATACCTGCATCCCAATGTTTATAGCTGCATTATCAACAATAGCCAAATTATGGAAAGAGCCCAAATGTTCAGCAACTGATGAATGGATAGAGAAGATGTGATACACACACACGTACACACACACACGCACACACACACGAATATTACCCAGTCATCAAAAAGAATGAAATCTTGCCATTTGCAATGACATGGATGGAGCTAGAATGTATGATAGTAAGTGAAATAAGTCATAGAAAGACAAATACCATATGATTTCACTCATATGTGGAATTTAACAAACAAGCATGGGATAGGGAAAGAGAGGCAAACCAAGAAACAGACTCTTAATGATGGAGAACAAACTGAGGGTTAATGGAGGGAAGTAGGTGGGGGGATGGCTAGATGAGTGAGGACACTTATTGTGATGAGCACTAGGTGTTGTATTTAAGTGTTGAATCACTAAACTCTACACCTGAAACTAATGTTAAACTGTATGTTAACTAACAGGAATTTAAATAAAAACTTGGAGAAAAAATAAAGTAGTGGTTCCCAAAATTCAATCCTCACTCTCACCATCTCTGGGATTTTTGTTTCACCTCTATATGACCTATGCTAGATATTATTGACTTAATATTTTTCTCTAAATTGACTCACTATTATTATTTAAATAGATTTATTTTAGAAGGAAATTTTATATTACTACCTTAAATGGAAAATAGTATTATTTTCTATAAATAGGAACTGTATTTAAAATATTATCTTCCAGACTCCCCATTTGTGCTTTAACCCCTCTTTATTAAAAGAGATCAGCAAATGTTAAGAAAAATGTAAAATAACACAAAACTGAGATACTTAAGAACATTTTAAAATAATTTTAAAAATTATCTTTCTTTGTAAGTCATGCTATTTAATGGCTTATCAGTTTTGCCACCAAAAATTGATAGTTTGTGTTAAAATGAAATTATGTTACCAGGGTCTGGGAATAAGGTTGAAATGGTCATTGGTGCCTATAATTTATGACCTATTAACACATTTACTGAACTTAAGGCTTCTTATCAAATAAAGCTACAAGATTTTGGTTTTTACACAACATAAGTAAAACCAGTATTTCAAAACAGTTTTACTTGCCAGTAACTTAAATTATTCTTACTTTAAAGGTTTCATGGAAGATTTGAGAAAGTGTAAAATTATTTTCATGATTGGTGAGTAACAGCTCTCAAGTTTTCTAATGCAGTTGCTAATAAACAACTTGGTAGAGAAAAAAACTGTCCATTTCTTATTCTGCTTTGAATTCTGCCCCTTTTTCAGTTAGGAAATACCCTCGAGGCTTCTGGATTGTTGCTTTCATTTATGCAGTTTTATATTGTTTTTGGCTTTGTATCCTTACAGAATAGACAAAGTAAGACTCTAAGGAATGTCAGACTCCTGATTTTAGTTCCTCAGTAATAAAATACCTTATAATCCCATGAGTATGAAGAAGTCATATGCTAAAATCTAGCACATACATTTTCTGTTTGAACAATGAGCCACTGCTCACTAAACGAAATATATCCGTAACCACATATTCAAATGTATTTCAGTAACCATACCCTGCATTCCGTTTAGCTAATGGTAAGAAAATTTCATTTATTTTATGCCTCATACTGTGAACGTCGCTGGTAAATTAATTGTGGGATAAAATTCACCAGCATTTTCTAAGCACATACTGTGTTCCAGTTCATCTCACTTAATCCTTCCACAATCCTATAGGTTGGTGGTCTATCTCTATTACATATCTGTTATACAGATAAAGACACTGAGACTCAGAAAGGTAAAGGGACTGGTCCAAGCTCACATAGCTAATGAGTGTGAGAACCGACTATTCAGTTTTCCCCATGGAAATCAATGGGACTATTTGAGCAACAGTTATAATTGCCCAGAATAGCACCAAATATTGTCAAAGCACCTCCCAAAAGCTAGTACTTTTCCCTCTAAGTATTCAAGTCTTTAGAAAAGTTAATACACCTACCTTTTCATTTAAAAAATTTTTTCTATTCATATTCAGAAATAATGAAAAGGTCCACACATCTTCAATGGGTAGGAAAAAGATTAGTTATAGGCACCCAAGAAATATAATCATATAAACTTAGAATCTTGCACCCTAAAGTTGGAATGTTTCCTTGGAAATCTCTCACTAAGTCTCCCTCATTGTCAGATAAGGACACTGAGTCCCAGAGGATTTAAGAGGTTTGATTAAGGTCATTCAACCAACTGGTGGCAGAGAGGAGACTAGGGCTGCAGTTTCCCATCCCAGGGCTCGCCCCATTCCACCACACAGTTGTGTAGGTTGTTACCCTGGACTGTCTCCCTCATTCAGTCCTCCATCCCATATATACTGAGGCCTAGACCCATTCTGGGCAGTGAGGGATCACAGAGCTTCCATCCTAGGTGAAAAGAAGAACTAATCAACTTATTATCACAAACTTAAGGAGACAGAACAGCCTGGATTGAGTGTCTGGGGTAGAAGTGGGTGATCAGAGTGATCAGGCAAGGCTTTCCTACAGAAGTGATATTTAAGCAGGGAACTGAAGGAGGAGAGCGGGCAACGCAACCGAAGGGATTAACAGAGGTGAGAGGAGGAGGAAGTGCGTGTCTTAAGCAGTGAGAATTCTTGAGCCCAACCTGAGTTCTGTTTCTGACCTGCTTGCCTCTTGTTGACCTTAACCATGGGAACTGGATGAACTCTTGCCACACTTTTTACATTCTTTTCAAAAAGTAAAAGTAAATTATTTCTACTCCTTACTGAAGAGAAACTCATCCTCCTAATAGCAAAGAAAATTACCCTTTCCACATAAACTTTAATCACTTTTCTCGCCATCAAGGCCATATACAATGAGTTATATTCAGCTTTTATCTTAGGGGCCAAATTAGGAAGAGGAGAGACTCTTAACCCTGATGTTCAGTATCCAAAGAATGAGCCTTTATTATCACATAGAAATCTGTGTCTTTAATAATGTGATCCAAAAACAGCTTCTAAAAATAGTACAGCATGTTTTGTGATTGTTGTTATTTTCTCTGGCAATAATATTATTCCAGAGTTACCAGTGGTTTAGCACTCGCAATTAAATTTCGAAATATATTTTCAAATATCACTTCTATCTGTCCAGGTATAACTAAAGACCTTGGCTTACCTAAGTCCTGTGCCCTTCAGAAAATCAAATAGCACAATATAAAATCTTTGGCATCATGCAAAGCTTGAAACCCCCAAGCGTCCACAGACTGCAGTCTAAAAACTGCTGCTCTGAAGAAAGGTTTTTCTTATATTAACCAACTCTCCCATATTTTATCTTACTTCTCAGTTACTATTCTATTAAAGATTTCAGGTTACTGTTTAGGCAGTAGAAGGTGCAAAAACCACTGTGGTATGAGGAAAAATGATTGTTCTTCTAGGGCATTTAGGACTCTGCTTGAAAATTAAGTCTTTAGTTCTAAACACTTCCTTGACAGATGGCAGAGTGGTATTTGGGGGCTGTATTATTGCAGGTCAATTTGAAGCTCGTAAAAATACTCAGGATGTCATAGACACACCCATAACAGTTTTGATGAGTCTTAATAAACAAGAGTCCATTGGTTTCAGTGAAATAAGTGTGGTATTCCCTATATGAGAAGATGAGGTTGAATTTTTCACTTTTCAAATTATTGTCTTGACATCTACCAAGACAAGTGGGATTGAAATATTAGCCAAAAACCAGGTTGACAACTTTGCTGTTCGTCTGCAGATAAAAATTAATATTCCTAAAGCACTGCTCCCCTGCTTTAAAGTATCCTAGTCCCTTTTTGTCTATAGAGAGGTCCAAATTCTTCAGACTGACCTTCAAAGCTTTCTCCCCACTGGCCTCAATGTGCCTTCCCATCTCCCACTCCAACCCCATGTGAGTCTGTGGCTCCAACCCCACTTCCCTTGCTTTTGCCAGTCCTGTCACTTGAAATGTCTTCTCCCCCAGTTAATCATGCCCCAAGGTCAGGTTTAACTTGTAGCCCTGTGACATCTCTAATCACCAGCTTCTTCCTGTGTGCTCCTCCATCGTGTGTGTCTGCATCACTCATTTAGATACCCTGTAATGATTTAGGAAAGCAAATATTTGTTGGAATAATGAATTCTTTAAGAACCAGTGTGGCCAGTTTCCATAACAACTGAAATAGCAGTTGGAATTCTTGGACTGGAACTGACAGGCAGGTTGCTGCTGCTGCTGCTGCTGTAGCTGTTGCTGGCAGGACAGTTTTCAGGTTAATTATGAGCCTAATCAACGCCCTGACTCCATTGTAGCTGCTACCCTCTCACCCAAAACAAGCAACACCAACTTCCCCCACCTCTGAGCAATTTCATATTCATTTGCAAAATAGTTTTCAGTCGGGGCAGTTAATAGTACCGACCACCATCTGAGTGGAAAACATATTCAGGGAACGTGTACTGTCTGGACCAAAAGGAAAAGTGGCAAGGATGGATCTACTTAGCCCTTTGAATGTTGTGTGACTATTACCTTTGTTCATGAGGAAGACAGCTCAGTAGCTGTTCATAAAGAAATACCTTCCACAGGATAGATAAGGGATCTCAGGATCAGGCCAGTGATCAGAAGGATTGAAAAAGGTTCGATGGACTTTGGTAGTTCACACACAAGACATAAAAACCATGCCAATGTACATTATGTACAAGACTGGGGCTCATTCATTGCTGAAAACGGAAAATTCGTTGGATAATATAAAAATATCCCTTAAAGAGCCTCATTATGTCCCACTAACAGGCTCCTACAGTTTTCACAACCTTTTTGGTACATTTTTTTCCTTTCTCTCTCTCTCTCTCTCTCTCTCTTTTTATTTTTTTTTTAATCTCTTGATCATTATCTTGCTATTATCCAATCTATCTTGGCCTCCTTTTCCCTTCTGTGCTTTTCATAGCCTGCCTATGCCCAAAATGTGTCATAACCTGAATTCCCATTAATTCCTATCCAAAGCCTTGGTAGAAGTGCTTCAATTTGGAAAATCATCTGATTTTACAGACGAGATGTGATACTAATGGCATAATGGTCAAGACATCATTCTGTGGCTTTAACTTTCAGGATGTCGAGGACCCAGATGGCTTTGTGTACCTTAGCATTAGTACTGACAAACTGCTTTTCAAGTAGTAAGCTTTGGGAGGTACTTTTATAATATTCAGTGTTATTTTGTGTATTTTTAACCTTGTGCAAACTAGTCCTCTTTATGTCCTTATGGAAAACTGTAGAAATGAGAATTTTTGCTTAAAACTCAGTATTTTAATGCCCTGCCATTATTTCACTATAGCTCTGATGTCATTTCATTGTTGCCGTGTTATCAAAGAATTTTGAATTAATTTAATCTTTAGAAAATACTTGGACCCCAGATGAAACATGTTTCATATTGATGCACATAATTGGTTAAATTAAAACTGAAAAGCAAAACTGATTGTTGTAACTTGATGCAGCTGTAAGAGAAGCCAGCATTCATTGAGCACTTAACACACACTAGGCACTGTACAAATAATGTTATCTTATTTAATGATTGTACCCTGTATGGGGTATGGATTATCACCATCCTGATGTTGCAGGTAAGATGCTAGAAAGGTAAATAATATACTAATAAGTGATGGATCTGGGGCTTGAAAGCTTGGGTTTTATCACTGGCAACAAATGCTGCCAATTGCTGTCCTTGAGGTGACAGGCTGATTTTATTTCTTTTCAAGAAAATGTCTGCCAGGGCACCTGGGTGGCTCAGTTGGGTAGGCATCCGACTTCAGCTCAGGTCATGATCTCACAATTCATGAGTTCGAGCCCTGCATGGGGCTCTGTGCTGACAGCTCAGAGCCTGGAACCTGTTTCAGATTCTGTGTCTCCCTCTCTCTCTCTCCCTTCCCCACTTGTACTCTGTCTCTCTCAAAAATAAATAAACATTAAAAAGAAAAAGAAGAAGAAGAAGAAGAAGAAGAAGAAGAAGAAGAAGAAGAAAATGTCTGCCATATACTCAAGTGTGAAAACCCATAGTTTATCTGCTAGTCCATCTTCCAGAAGATAAAAAATGGTTTTTAGCTTAAAAATCAACTAGTTAAGCAACTCAAACAATCATAATGTTTCTCCTCAAGAAAACCATTAACCTACGTGTGCTAAAGTGCCTTGTGTAAACTTCACACAAAATATTAAAATGACATGTACTTAAGGGCTGAAATTAAATGAAATGAGTCTTTTATACTGCTTCATCAAGGACATTTTTAGGTAACACTGGCGTTTTCTTCCTTTTACTTTACTGTGAGTTCATGGTGATGAATATAGATCTAGTAGAATTGAATGCAGCTGTCTTGATGCATGCTGTGGTTTTGTAACAATTGCTTCTGTACCGTTAGTGAAAAGCAATAGCCTGTAAGTGTTGTAATGGAAATAAGGGACTGTCTAAAATATACAAAAACACTAATTGAAAGAGATACATGCACCCCTATATTTATTGCAGCATTACTTACAATAGCCAAATTATGGAAGCAGCCCAAGTGTCCATCAATAGATGAATGAATAAAGAAGATGAGCTGTAGGGGCACCTAAGTGACACAGTTGGTTAAGCCTCTGGCTCTTGATTTTGGCTTAGGTCATGATCCCAGGGTCATGGGTTGAACCCCATGTCTGGCTCCATGCTGAGTGTGGAGCCTGCTTAAGATTCTCTCTCTCTCTCTCTCTCTCTCTCTCTCTCTCTCTCTCTCTCTCTCCTTTGCCCCTCTCTCCCGCTCAAACTCTCTCTCTCTTCTCTCTCTCTCTGATAAAAAGTAAAAAAGAATAAGTTGTAGTGTATATACACTAGCACACACCATGGAATACTATTCAGACAAAAAAGAATGAAATCTTGCTATTTGCAACAACATGGTTGGAGCTAGAGAGCTTTATGCTAAGCAAAATAAGTCAGAGAAAGACAAACACCAAATGATTTCAGTCATCTGTGGAATTTAAGAAGCAAAACAAATGAGCAAATGAAAAGGGAGAGAGAGAGAGAGAGAGAGAGAGAGAGAGAGAGAGAGAAACCAAGAAACAGACTCTAACTATAGAGAACAAACTGATGGTTACCAGAGGGGAGATGGGTGGGAGGAAGGGCGAAATAGGTGATGGGGATTAAGGAGGGCACTTGTTCGGATGAGCACCAGGTGTTGTATGGAAGTGTTTGAATCACTATATTGTACACCTGAAACTAATATAACACTGTATGTTCACTATACTTGAATTAAAATTTTTAAAAAAAGAAAATAGAGGACCCCCCAACATCTGTGGGCCACACTTTGAGAACCACCACCCTAGGACTAATTTAGGAAGGGGTTATGTTAAGCAGGTATATGAAACTCTAGACTTTGCATTTGGAAAATCTTAGAGGAGAAAATAGTTTTTTGTGCCTTGTTTTTCACTGGTCCTTTCAAAAGCAAATAACCTCACAAATGTGAGCAAGGGGTCAGGGGTAAAGGGGTACATCTACTGAAAGGCCATTTCTCTGGGCTGCTGTAGGCCTGGAAAAATTCTGAATGTTTCTGGGTAGCCAGTGTACGAGGGATGCCTGAAAGGAAAGGCTGGGTGCTAGTCAGAGGTGGGCAAAGGAGAATGTATCAGGAGGACCCACAGGAGACTCCAAAGCAAGGCCTGGATGGAGGTGGAAAGGGTGACCTCCAGGATCAACAGCAGTGGACTGGAGGAAAGGTGAAGAAAACCCTCCAGGTGGGAGAATAGCCCTGACATTGGAGATTGAACTTTGAACTTGAGTTAGTCCCATCAGGTCACTATGACAAAATACCATAGTCGGGTGGCTTATAAACAACAGAAACTCATTTCTCACAGTTCTGGAGGCTGGGAAGCCCAAGACCAAGGCCCTGGCAGATTTGATGTCTGATGAAGGCCTGCATCCTGACTCATAGACAGCTATCTTTTCCTTGTAACCTCACATGGCAGAAGGGGTGAGGGAGCTCTCTGGGGCCTCTTTTAAAAGGCCGCCAATCCTATTCATAAGGGTTCCACCCTTGTAATATAATCACCTTCCAAAGCCCCACCTCTTAATACCGTCACATTGGGCCCTAGGATTTAACATAGATTTGGAGGGGACACCAACATACAGTCTATAGCAGAAAATTGACTATCATGGTTATCAAAAATCATTAGATTAGATTAAGAAAACTCAGATGAGATTTGACTGAGTTTCTTAACTGAAACTCAGTTTCTAAACTGAGTAGTTTCTAAACTGAGTAGTTTCTAAACTACTGAGTTTCTAAAATGAAAAAGGTAGCTAATCAGCTAGGCTGGGTTCACATAAAGAAATATGTTTCCATCTGACCACCAAGCCTGTGCTCTGCCCTAACTGAAACATCAGAGCTCTGCTCTGGACAGAGACACATGTTTGCCACAGCTCTTTCTCCCATGAGGGCATGCAGTTATTAAGGGACCTTTTGGCACTCTCCTGGCCTAAAACCTGTATTTTCAAAGTCCAGACCATTCAGGATGAGAGAGTAAAGGAAGAGAGACATTGGGCCACTTTCCAAGAGAGCCTCAAATGCATTTACAAAACAATGGGATATCTTTCTGATGTTGAAGAAATGTAGGCATTGTGTGCTAACAATGAACCTACTTTGTCATAGACTCTAAGTCTAAAGTTCTCTTTTGGCCAGCAAAAGAGCGGGATGCAGGAGGAAAAGCGAGAGATGGCTAATGCCTTGAAAAGATAGGAGCCCCAAATAAGGGTCCTTGCCCCATTTTTTATTAGGATCAGAAGGCTTAAAAACATGGCAATAGACGTGCACAAAGAGACAATGAATCTGTGAACATTAACTTGTGGACATGAAGGAAAGGGAGTCTTGAAGATATTCAGGGTTAGGGGTTTGGGTTCATACAAAACAAAATATTGGTGCCAGGCAGTCGAGCAGAAGGTTGTTTACAGCAGACATGAGGCACCACCTCTGTTTATCTTAGCTAGCCTAGGGGATGAGACAGGTAGGACAAATAACCTGTTTATCTTAGCTAGCTTAGGGGATTAGACAGGTAGGAAATAACAAGGCACTTTTTCTTTTATTAATCATCTCCACTTTGGGCTGCTTCATCTGCAGCACAGGAGTCTATAGCCCAATTTACCTGTTTACCTAACTTGGTCCTTCCCTCCTGTGAAAGCAGCTTTCTGCTATAGTACTAAATTGGGGGTCACATCCACCCGGAATACCTAATCTTACTTATTTCATATGCCTATGTATTGGGTGCCTTTGCACCTCCCTATTTTGTTTACCCAAACTCGAGTATGAACATCCTATGGCTTTGTACTTCTTTATACCTTGTTAACCCATTGGTGTAAGCCTGGGGGATTCTTAAGCTTATTCCTCACACTACTTAATTACATAAACCTTTTCACTACAAAAATGCTCCAAGTAATGTTGAACTAGAACAAAACATTTTCTTCATTTAACCAGACCAAACCTCTACAAAAGGCTTACTATGCATGGGGCGCCTGGGTGGTGCAGTCGGTTAAGCGTCCGACTTCAGCCAGGTCACGATCTCGCGGTCCGTGAGTTCCAGCCCCGCGTCAGGCTCTGGGCTGATGGCTCGGAGCCTGGAGCCTGTTTCGGATTCTGTGTCTCCCTCTCTCTCTGCCCCTCCCCCGTTCATGCTCTGTCTCTCTCTGGCCCAAAAATAAATAAAAAACGTTGAAAAAAAAAATTAAAAAAAAAATTTTTTTTTTTAAATTTCAAAAGGCTTACTATGCTTAAAGAACTATGGGATTCAAAAAGACATTAAACAGTCCTTGGAATACTGCATGACATGGCAGAAGCACAGGGATTTTTCCATGTTTTTTTTTAAATGATTTCCTCAAGAAGAGAATGTTGCTGAGTCAATTCAGTCATCCAGACGGGCCAATTATTGCTAAACGGAAAAGTGCCCAAGTAAATGAGTTTTACCAAGGAAAGTGTTTGGAGACCTCACACCATCATATACATTGTCTCCCTACCCATTTCTTGAAATCTGTTTGGAAGCACCATTAACTTACCAACAGAGGCACCTGGTGAAGACTGAGTTACTCAACCTGTTCACTCAAAAGCACATCTCCAGGTCTGACTCACTGAAAGCTTCTTTTGCTTGTTCTGAGACCCACTAAGCATGACCAACGGTACAGACTTTAGAAGGACCCAGCACTGGAAATGAGAGACTACCCAAAACCTTGTGTTTATATCTAACCTCTGTGTGCCCTTGGCCCAATCCCTTAGCCTCTCTGGATTTCTTTTAAAATGGAAAAATGATATTTGTTTTCTTTTCACCCCAAATTTGAGCAGCCAGTGAGTTGATAAGTTGATAACTGTTCTCTTAATTGGAAGCATGTGCAACAGAGACATAGCCCCAAGGAAGTGAAGTATGAAGGCAACTGAAAAAGTCAAAGTCTTCATCTTCTACCCCCCAAATATTTATTTTAATTACCTAATAATAGTATTAAAACTAACATATACTGGTCACTTACTATGTTCTAGGTACTGTGCTGCCTTTTTACATATTATCTTATTTATTTCTCACACCAATCACCAGTACTCGTGTTTTTCCCCATTTTACAGATGAAGAAGTAGTAACTCAGAAGGTTAAGGAACTTCCCAAGGTTACACTGTTAAAAAATGGGACTCACACCCAGTTTCTCAGACTTCAAAGCCCACGATTTAAAAGTGTATACAGGGGCGCCTGGGTGGCGCAGTCGGTTAAGCGTCCGACTTCAGCCAGGTCACGATCTTGCGGTCCGTGAGTTCAAGCCCCGCGTCGGGCTCTGGGCTGATGGCTCGGAGCCTGGAGCCTGTTTCCGATTCTGTGTCTCCCTCTCTCTCTGCCCCTCCCCTGTTCATGTTCTGTCTCTCTCTGTCCCAAAAATAAATAAAAAACGTTGAAAAAAAAAATTTAAAAGTGTATACAGATATGTAGTAAGGAGAGAAGGTGGGAGTATTGTGGGTGGGGGAAGAGCTTGCCATAATTATTTGAATAAATGCCCCAATTTTCTATTTTACTTTGTTCCTGTATATCTAGCTATTGATGTCTGAAAGCAAAGACAAAATAATAAGACATCAAATGAATATTGGTGAAATAGTCCTCTGTGTGCCTCAGCATGTTTCTGCCAATTATTTGCAATTCCATAATAACTTCAAAACAGGAAACAATTTGAAGCCATAAAAGTATGTGAACCATTCTGAACACTGCCATACCCACCCAAAGCACATCAATTTTGAAATACACACTGTATCTTTTACTAAGAAGGCATATCGTGGGTATCTTTTTTATGAGCATTACCAAAAGTATTTCAGAGAGCCAAGGGCAACAATGAGCAAGTGTTTGAGAATGTGATTCTGGGTACATCTGAAGGAACCTAGTGCTTTTGAGATTTTCTTTGTGGGTTGGATAGAGTACCTGGACCACATATTGATCTCAAACAATGGCTTAGTTTAGAGGTAGAGGGAAAAAATAGCCTAGGCCAGGGGATCTACAGACTTCCAGGGGGCTGTATACAATTCCCTAATGATAAAAATATTCTCTCACTGCTATATTAAAGTTTCCCATTAGCTATATACTCCTTTGGGTAATTTTCATTAATTCATTTGATTTTTATTGAGTTTCTGCTCTATATCAGCAAAATGATGGGCCTCATCATACAAAGATGAAAGATGAGGCTCCCTAATCTCAAGGAGCTCACGTTGTAGGGAGGGAGCAAACAAACAGCACAGCTTGGTACAGTACATGCAGTGGCAGCAACATAGGTAATGGAAAGAAAGACTAAAGTGGGCATCCAGGGGTAAAAGGGGACATCAGAGCTGAGTCCTGAGAAAGAAAAGGAATTGGCCAAGTGGCAAGTGGAAAAAAAGTTGGAGTCCATGGCAAGGAGAGGGAACAAGTGTGCAAGAGAGAGCCTCAGAGGCGAGGGTGCAGGAAGCGATGAGAGGCAGAGCTGGAAACAGACTCAGGGTCCAGGGCATGAAAGGCTGAGAACACAAGGCTAACAAATATAAACTTCAGCCTGTAGCAATGGGGAGCTGTCAAGGCTTTTATTCTGTCACATGTCACCAAATTTGGATTTCAGAAAACACACTCTGGAAGCAGTGAGAGGGAGCCTAGGCTGCAGCAGGGAGGCCAGCTAGGAGGTCAGATGGATGGTCATGCAGGTGAGGAAGAAGGAATCAGTTGAAGTGGAAAAGAAGAAACAGATCCAAAAGGTCTTAGGAAATAGAATCAACAGGACGTAAAGATCCATTTTGTTCGGGTGAACAAGAAGAAAACTAGCATGACTCGGAAATGGCTAGTTCAGGGGCTCCTGGGTGGCTCAATTGGTTAGGTGTCCAGCTTTGGCTCCGGCCATGATCTCAGGGCTCATGGGTTTGAGCCCTGCATCAGGCTCTGTGCTGACAGCTCAGAGCCTGGAGCCTGCTGCGAATTCTGTGTCTCCCTATCTCTCTCTCTGCCCCTCGCGCGTGCTCTCTCTCTCTCTCTCTATCAAAAAATAAATGTTAAAAAAAAATTTTTTAAAGAAGTGGCTAGTTTAGATGACCAGGTGATCATTCAAGGATATAAGGAATGTGGAGAAGAAATGGGTTTTGAGAAAGTGATGAAATGTGTTCACACAGTTTAAGATAGAAATGCTAGAAAAAAAAAATTTGAGATGCTAATGAGACATCCATCAGTTAACGTCATTAAACAAGAGGGTTTTGAAATCCAGTACCCAAAATAACAAGTTGTGGCTGTAGACACAGATGTAGAATTCACCAGGATATCAATGGCAGTGAAACCACGCATGTGCAAGGGATCAGCCAGGGAGCTTAGGGACAGTGAGCATGGAGGAAGGCTGAGACCAGGAGTCTGGGAAACACCTGTGCCAGAGCCAAAGGAGGAGAGAACAGCAAGGAAAGCAGAATATCAAGAGCAAATGGTGTCACAGAAAGCAAGGGAGGAGAGAGTTTCCATGTCGGAAAAGTTAAGTAAAAAACAATGAGAACTGTCTGTTAGGTTTGGCAACCGCAGAATTACTGGTGACTTTTGTGAGAGCAGTTCCAGTGGAACAGAAAGGAGTAAAGCCAGCTGGCTGAGGGGCAAATGGGAGGTGAGGAAGTGAGGATACATTTAGACTATACTTGCGAGAAATTTGACTCTGAGAGAAAGCAAAGACTTAGGGCAGTAACTAAGGGAAAGGTCAAAAGTGGGTATGAGAGAGTCAAACATATTTGTATATATAGAGAGAGGCAGTAAACCATCTAGATAAGTGTGTGACCTACTTGAGTTTACATGCCAGCTCCACTCTGACCTTGGGCAACACTCTTACACCCACTCTTCCTCAGTTTTCTCACCTGTCATGTGGAAGTAATGATTTTATCTAGATCATAGTGTTGATGTGAGGATGAAATGAGTTAACACATGTCACAGCGCTCCTAGTATATATTCAACAAGCATTAACTATTACTACAACTATTATATGGTTAGTGAGGAGAGACAGCCAATAAAAAAGAGAGGATCCTGAGAAAGGAGGGGGGACAGGTAGGATAGGATCAGAAGTGCCTTGGAATGAGGAAAGGATACCTCCAGGATGGGGATGCATGACAGGTTAAAAGGTTGGGTGTTCATCTATCTGTTTCTGGTGTCACTTGTTAAAATTATACATTCCCTTAAGGGATTGACCTGTTATGCAGTGTTTTACCTGGAGCAACTGTGGTTGGCTGGGATCAAGACAAGTTGAAGTGGGAAAGTATCTCTTAGGCCTTGGGCTTACACCTGCCTTTTGACTGCCATTTCTTCTTGTAGACACCTTCTTGCAGTTGGTTACAACACAACACAGATTTTACTGTAGGATGCTGTATTTAGCCTTGAGGCATAAAGCAGAATAACAAGCCAGTGATTAAAGGGGCAGTAACTGTTTTGGCTTTTCCAAATGTAACATTCCCAAAGTATTTCCCTCTCATTTTGCTCTAGACTCGAGAACCAAGAGTCTCAGAGCATCTTTATAGTTGTAAATGAAACATATTTAAACCAACCATTAGGTGGTCATGGCAATGCAAGACTCTCTCCTCTTATAACTGAGTGGAGCTGTTTTGTGTTAACAGGACATAGTCCTGTGACCCAGTTGATTTTTTTTTCATATTGTCTGTGGCACTGCCTCTGAAGGCAGTGTTCCTCATGGTTCTACTTTGCTTTGAGGAATGCCTTCTACCAGAAAATGGATCACCATGTCATGCCACACACCTGCCCATCCATGCCAGCCAAGTGACCTCAGTTTAAAGTGGAAGGAACTTACTGGGTCCAATTGCATATTTCCCTGAATTGACTAACTCTTATAGTAAAAGCATGGAAAGCTGGCATGGACAGAGCCCCAAGTAGAACACAGTCTTATTTTTCTTGGAAACCCTCAACTTGGTCTGGGTGGACCCATTGAGGCAAGCTCTGAGACAGCCTCTCATTCCAACATTTGTTGTTGAGAGAGTAAGAGAATATTAAGAAGTGAGAAACCTGGCTGAGTCCAGCCAAAAGTCTCCTAGAGTCTACTCCTGGAGACCCCTTCCACTGACCACTTTCTTGAAGGCAGTGATGGCCATTGATTGGAGAATAGTTTTTACTAAATTTCCTAGAAGACAGAGACCATGCCCTTTCTTTTCTTTTTCTTTTTTTTTTTCTTCTTTCTGTAGCACCTATCAGGATACCTGGCACTTAGTGGGCATTTGATACATATCTTTAGAAAAAATGAATGAATGGATTGAAATGGAATGGAAGATATAAAGACTTCATTGTCAGAGAAGTAAATGTGTTAACTTGTCTTCTACCAATAACCATCTCAGAATCATAATGATAACAGCAGAGGTTTCAAGTAAAATGACAGGGCTTGGCCATTTTTAAGAACCAACCATAACTAAAAGACTCTTCCTCTGGATGGGTCCTGAAAAATCAATATGGAGTCTTTAGAATGTCTTCCTGGCCCTTTCCCACAAAAACAAAATAAAAAAATTCATGCCTTTGGTAAATTTTGCTGAGTAAGGTAGCATGTAGCTTCCATATCAGAATCAAGTTCCAGTCCACCACCAGGTAACTGGCATAGATGCCAGGAAACAAAATACGAAACAAATAGCTAGAAAATCATTGACCTTGATGATACTGGTTATGAGTTTTACCATCATTCAAAGAAGGGAATATAGACTAGAGTTGATTTGTTAAACTGTCATTGAAGATGCAAGAAAAGGAAAGCAAGAAAAGGAGGATTTTTTTTTAATTTTTAATGTTCCCATCCCTCAAGGGGATTATAACCTATTTGACGAAGCAAGAATTGATGCTTATAAAAACTTTAGAACTAATACAAGACAGTGTACAGTTAACTGACAAAGGAACTATTTAGTCAGTATTAGCAGGGATTAGAAGACAAAGAAAGCACAATGGCTGAATGGATGGGAGCCCCTTCTTGGGGAAGCTGAGAACCAAGGAGAGCCTCAGAGAATGGATGGGATCCCCTAGGCTTGAGAGAAGGCTGAGAGAGAGGGATCCCAAAATGGGAGATTTTGAGTAGGGAACAAATTACAGTCGTAGGAATATGCCCTTCATGGCCCAGGAACAGGAAGAAGATGGACCAAACCATGGAAGCCCTGGATGCTGAGAAATAATGTGATATTGACCAAGGATGAGTCCAGGGCTGGTGAACAGACAGGAAGCACCAGAAGGAAAAAACTGCCCTTGATGAACTTGCTCTACTTTCATCATTTCCCACTCCCTCTCTTCTGTTAGGATACATGCAGCCAAAATCTCTCCCAAAACAGATTACTAGAATTTTTTTAATTTAAGGACTTTATATTTATTTATAAAAAATAATATGTCTTTATTCTAGAAAACATGTATTAGCAATGACAAATCACCCAAAATCCCAAAGCTTAACAATGAGTGTTATTAAGATTTTGATTTATATCCCTCTTAATGTTTTTCTATGTATGTATTTTTAAAATATATATTTTTCATCAAAATTAGATCATGCAACTCTAAAACCTACTTTTTATACTTAACAAAATATCTTAAGGGCCTTTCCAAGATTGTAGAGCTGAATATACAATGTTGTATCTTTTTTTTTTTTTAATTTTTTTTTAACGTTTATTTATTTTTGAGACAGAGAAAGACAGAGCATGAACGGGGGAAGGGTCAGAGAGAGAGGGAGACACAGAATCAGAGGCAAGCTCCAGGTTCTGAGCTGTCAGCACAGAGCCCGACGCGGGGCTCGAACTCACGGACCGTGAGATCACGACCTGAGCCGAAGTCGGACGCTTCACCGACTGACCCACCCAGGCACCCCTACAATGTTGTATCTTAAAGTTTTCTTGCAATTGAACTGAAACAGAAAAACAGGAAAGCACTCAAATCATGAGTGTTTAGCTTGATAAATTTTCCCTGATTGGACACATTCATCTTATCCACATGCAGATCAAGAAATCGAACATTACCAACATCCCGGAATGCTCCTTGCCCCCCTTCTATTCACTTCCCCCTGCGAGGAATACCATAGATATTTTTGAGTTTTATATAAATGGAATCATTCTGTATGTATTTGTATCTGTCTTCTTTCAATACATCATTTTAATGACCACATACACTATTCCTTTGAATCACTATAATTTATTCAGTTTATTCCTATTGTCATGCATTTTCCCCCAGTTTTTTGCTTTCATTAAAAATTCTGTAATGAATATCTATGTAACTAAACAGTGATTTTTCCCCTTACAATAAATCCACTGACATAAAAAAGTTTAAGACTTTTGACTTATATTACCAGATTGCCCTTCAGAAAGATTATACCAATTTTATATTCCCATCACAGCATATAAGACTTCCAATTTCCGTGATTTGGTCCAAAATTGAACACAAAACCCCAGACGTAATCCAACTAACATCCACCACAAACGTCCCTACCGGTCTTAAATATCCTCACTTCCTTTTATAGTACATAAATAGACTGCAAGTACAAATATTCTCTGAATTCTCTGACAAAGACAAAAACATGGAGTGGTAGTGCTGGAAATGACCTTGGAATTTACCTAGTCCAACAAGCTTGTTTTCAGATGAGAATACAGAAGCCCAAAGAGGAGAAATGTCAGCGGAGACAGATTCCCAGTGAAAAATGAACCAGAAAACCACGAGTAGAAAAAAAGCTGCAAAGAAATAAAACAAAATGTATTTCTGGCAGTTACCTTTGGGAATCAGGATTATGGGAGACTTTTCTTCTTTTTGCTTTTCCGAATTATTTAAATCTTCAGTAAGGAGCATATATTTCTTTGACAGAGAAAAATCATTTTCTTTAAAAGAAGGAAAGAGAAAGAAGGAAATGTAGAAAGGAGAGGCTGAGTTTGTAAATTACCTACTATATTCGCTTAATGCATGCCTAAGATCCCAGCGTGAGGTGGACTGCAAAAGAGGAAAAACGGTGGCTTGATAAGTTTAAGATGAATTTGGAAGAGGCAGAGTACTCTAGAACAATGAATTCTCAGAATTTAGAAGTCTAAATACGAAAATCCTGACTGAAACAGCTTTTGGAAGGCTCTAGTTTATAAGCTCGGTGAGTCAGGTCTGCAACAGGCCCTAGAGACCTCTGGGTGAAGAAGAAAAGGACCAGTTTTTTAGTAGTATTTTCTCATGAGCAGGTTGGAAATCCTGTCTCTGTCTTTGTTTGGAGATGCAGTTAGAATGGATACGGGGCTGGGATGGAGATGGGGGTGGGATGGAATGGAGTTGGTGTAAGCATGGGGATGTGGTTGGGATAGAGATGGGATTAGGTTGGATATGAGTTTAGGATGGAAATTGGTTTGTACTAAGAGCTATAGGAGTTCACAGCATCGTGTGGTGAAAACGTTTACAGGAATCACCTTGGTGCATGCCATTTCCTCTCACCCAAGACCTGAACCTTCCTTGTCTTGTCTCTGTGTAAGAGCTAGATTCATGGCATCCAGTTCTATGGAAGAATGAGAGTCATGGCATCCAATTCCAGAGTCTTGTGTTAACTAGACATTTCACACGTCTTTCTGTGCCTATGGTAGATTCTGTGAATGGCAGAATCATTGACTTTTCAGCTTGTCACAAGAGAGATGAAATCATGTCTGTAAGGTCTCCAGGTTAATAAGTGGTGGGGCTGATAGGGTTGCTAGTTTTAACAAATTAAAATACAAAACAACTAGTTAAATTTGAATTTTAGATAAACAGTGATGGGGTTTAGTGTGAGCATGTTTGATGCAATAATTAACTGGACGTCAACTGGCAACCCTATGGGGCCATTCTGGAAGCCTAGCTTCTGGTTAACTAAACACTGTGTGGTGTATTTCTGAACAGCAAAGTCTATCTGATTTCCAGAGTGGCCTTACATATGAGAGACTGTAGAGCTTAGCAGTTACCAAGGCACAGGGGGACCTTGGGCAAATATTTTTAACCTGTACAATAAGGTTATAAATAACATTTACTTCAAATAGCTATTATAAGGATTAAATGACTCTAGCTCTTCCAAAGAGACAGGACAAGGAAGGTTCAAGTTTTGGGTGAGAGGAAATAGCATGCACCAAGGTAGTGATTCCTAAACATTAAAAAAGAATACTAATAGAACAGATACCCACTAGAGAGAGCCAAAGCATAAGAGACTCTTAAAAACTGAGAACAAACTGAGGGTTGATGGGGGTGGGAGGGTTGATGGGGGAGGGTAAGTGATGGGTATCGAAAAGGGCATCTTTTGGGATGAGCACTGGGTGTTGTATGGAAACCAATTTGACAATAGATTTCATATATTAAGAAAATAATAAAAAATAAATAAAACTATCAAAAAAGAAAGGAACAGATACCCACTAGATCAAATATCAAGCCAAAAGCACTGTGAACCAGACACCTTTATCTGAATAGTCTGCAGTGACTTCTCAAACATGTCTGTCTCTGAACCATTTCATTGGTACAAAATAGGCCACAGTCCCCCTTCTGTTCTCTCGGTCTTGATGCTGAGAAAACAAAAGTTCCTTTCATCTGCAAGAGAGAGGTTGGCCCTGCTATTGACAAGGATTTTTATTAGTGATTTTTATTAGTGATTGTAACAAGCCTTCATTCACAATAGAACCATTATGTCAGCATTATTTCACTGTAAATATTAAAGGAAAGATCAACCAAGAGTCAATGCAGCGACCACTGGGGAGTTCACAGCAAATTTCCTTCAGGACTATCTAGTCTAGAAATTCCAGATTGGGTTAATCATCAGAATCACCTGGGGAATTTTTTAAATATCATCTTGTTTTATTATGAAAATATTTCAAACATTCAACAAAGCTGAAAGAATGTTACAGTGAACACTTGTACAACCACCACCTAATTTCTGCCAGTAACATTTTACTGTAACTTGTTCTATCACATATCTGTCCTTCTAGCCATCCCTTTGCCCAGCCATCAATGTCTTTTTTTTTCTTACACATTTCAAAGTAAGTTGCAGATATCTTTATGCTTTCCCTGGAGAACTTTCTAAAACTATAATTTCCCAGGCTTCAACCGCAGTGGTTCACAGACCTACTGATACAGGAATGTTTTCAATACCCTAGGTGATTCTGCTACACAGTCAAGTTTGGGAAAGCATCAGTCAGAAGAAGCGAGGTTATGCTGTTAAGCCCAACTAAAAATCTCTGTAGTATAGAACAACAAAGATGTTTCTTCTTTCTCCTCTTCCTCTTCTTGTTCTTGTTCTGGACCAATGCTACATGTTCATCAGCAGTTGACTAGGCTTCACTCTGGTAACCCCTACTATCTGAAACATTGATAGTTTCATGGAAAAGGAACAAAAAACATAGAAAACCATGTACTGGCTATAAAAACCTCTGTCTAAATACGATGCACATCCACCTCTCTCCACATTTCATTGGCCAAAACACTTGGGAACTCTTAAGTTCAAAACAGTGGGGGCAAATTATCCTTCCTCAGGGAGGAGCACCTTGGACAGGAAGTTTGGATATTAAGGAGGAGTATTAAAACACACATAGAGAAAGAAAAAAAAAATTAATTTAATCCAGACTCTTCAATTCAAAGACAAGGAAGCTAGCATTCAAAGAGGCAAAATCTCCCAAGATCTCCCAGGATCACTCAGCTAGTTCAATGCAGGAATGGCCTAGAACCAAAGTCTCCTAACTCCTAATGTCATGTACAGGGCTACCTCCTTCTCCTTGAAACTCTCAGATTGTTTACCATCAATTTATTCATTCATTCACCAATCTAACAACTACCCCTATACACCATGCACTGATACATAAGGCACAGTGCCTGCCATCAAGAAGTTCACAGTCACATGTAAAGTTCTTCCGTATAACCTGCAGTTGACCCTATCACTGGCATATCTTATCCTATTCACCAAATAGCCTGAAGCAGCAGTGCATTTCAGAACTAATAGAGATGTTGTCTTAGAGGATAAGGATCTATTTTTCTTAATTGCTTTTAGTCAGACAGAGTGTTCTCAGCAACAGCCTGGTGAAACTCAGCATGGTGATACAGCTCATCCTGAATACTGAATATTGAAAGTGACTCATAGGCCAACAGTGTTTGGAGATCATTCCTAGGGCACAGTCAGTTCATGATCTGATGGAATGATGGCTTTTCTGTGAAAGGAACCACTCAGTCACAAAACCTAAACCCAACCTCGGAGCACATTTTCACTTAGGGAGAAAGAAATACTTCAAGGGATAGAAATCTAATAGATTTTTTTTAACAATTCTGATGACTATATAAAAACAGAATAGTTTGATTTGCAAAAGATGTTTGATACCTTCACAAGCTATAACTGTGAGGACTACCCATCTTCAAAGATGTTAAAATAGTATCACAATATAAAAGTGCTGTTCCCTAATTTGTAATTAACGAGGTTGAAGTCCAAGAGGGTAAGTGACTTGGTCAAAGTCATCTGACTAGGTAAAGGTATGAGATATAAACCTGGAAGTTGAGGCCTTTGGTCCAGTGTTCCTTTTACATGAAAGGAAATAGAGTTGTCACTTTTATGGGACCATAAGGCTCCTAGTCATTGGCCCTCTTTCACAATTGCCTGTGATACCATGCAAAGCTCTGTGGAGATACCAATAAAAATAAAGCACTTTCTACTTTCTGTGAGCTTCAGCCTGGCAGAGGAAGGAAGAGAATGTGGGCAAACTTTGTGTCCTGGAGGCCACGGGAAGAGTGAATTTCAGGATGTTTATCAATGGTGTTAAATGCTACTAAAGGGTCAAAAGTAGTAAAGACTAGGGGAAGATCATTAAATGATATGACAATTATGCAATCACTGTTGAACTATAAAAGGTCAACTTCAGAGAGTGACGAGAGTTGAAGGGTGGTATGCAAGAGGACAGGGAGTCAGTAAAAGAGAGGGAAATGGAAACGGGCAGTTTTAGGATACTGAAAAAATAGGAAAGAATATAAAAATAACTAGAGGATGCAGACAATGGTAGAAATATTTTCATTTGGATTGGGAAGAAACGAGCCTATTGTTACACAGAAGAGAGACAAGATGGTGCCAACTGAGAGGAATACATTTACAGTGGACAGGAAAGAGGAGCAAGTTCTTGGAGCAGGCAGGAGGGGAGCCTTTCATCATTAAATAATTTATGTGTATGTTGGGGGTGGGATGGGTGAAATAGGCGATGGGGATTAAGGAGTACATTTGTCATGACAAGCACTGGATGATTTGTGGAATTGTTGAATCACTATATTGTACACCTGAAACTAACATAACACTTTATGTTAACAATACTGGGATTAAAATAAAATAAAAAATAAATAGAAACAATTTGTTCTTTCAGCCATGATTATGAAGTGTCTATTATGATTCAGGCATTGTGTTCGGGCACCATAGTGAGCAAAATATACCCATAGCCCATGTTTGTGAACCATAGAGTCAAATATGGAAGACAGGCTTAAATAAATGGCAGGTAGATAGATGAGAGAGAGAATCATTATGCTGTGAAAAGTGCTGTTAAGGAAAATGCCAAGGTGCTAAATGGGTAGCCAAAGCAGAGAAGTTAGCCATCAGCTAAATAGTTGTATGAAATAGTCTTCCAAACAAAAGAAAGGAGGAATGGAGAACAAAAGATATGTTTTGAAAATGTTAAGAAAAGAAGATAACCTTCACCTTTGTAATGAACAGGAGAGTTAAAAATACTTGTAAGAAGGGGCTCCTGCATGGCTCAGTCAGCTAAGCATCTGACTCTTGATTTTGAGTCAGGTCATGATCTCAAGGTTCGTGGGTTCAAGCCCCACATCAGGCTCTGTGCTGACAGCATGGAACCTGCTTGGGATTCTCTCTTCCTCTCTCTCTCTTTCTCTCTCTCTCTCTCTCTCTCTGCCCCTCCCCTGCTTGCACTCTTTCTCTCTTTTCAAAAATAAATAAATATTTTTTTTAAATACTTGTAAGAAGACCACCTGGGTGGCTCAATAAGTTAAGCATCTCACTTTGGCTCAGGTCATGATCTCACAGTTTGTGAGTTCAAGCCCTGTGTCAGGCCCTGTGCTGCCAGCTCAGAGCCTGGAGCCTGCTTCAGATTCTGTGTCTCCCCCTCTCTCTGCCCCTCCCATGCTCATGCTCTGTCTCTCAATAATAAATAAAAATGTTTAAAAAAATACTTGTAAGAGTAAGAATATGTTTGAAGAATGTGTTTGAAGATTTGAGGACAATGGGGAAATAATAGAATCCATCCATGGACATTCTATTTGGTATCAGCAAAAGAGGAATCTATTTACCCAGAAGCATTAGAAGCTATTATGAAGTTAGATAGCATGACCCAGTTGGCTGGGTTTTCTGATGGTCTTAAGCAACCCAGAGTAGATCAAATAAAGCAAATGGTGGGTTGGGCAGAGACTAGTTGGTGGTTCTCATGGAAGCCACAACAGAATTCAATGGGGGCAAGGGACTCATAGCTACTAGAAAGGGCCTGGTGTCCAGCTGACTGTGAAGGTAAAGGCCCAAAGGGAATGGACCAACTCAATGAGGTCACAAAGAAGGCAGAGAACAAGTTGAGAAGTGGATCAAGGGGAAAGAAAAAGGGACAGAAAGACATGAGCAGAGTAGAAGGATAGACCCAAGTGATAAGAAACTCTCCGTTTCCGCCAGATCAATAGGGAGCTAAAATTCAGTCAGCAATGCTGGTCACTGGTGATGAAGACGTTTAAAGAATGCTGAGGCTGGGGTGGGATGGGCTTAAGGCCTGGAAAGCTTTGCTAATGACAATCGGAAAATTAGAACCCAAAGAATGCTATCCTCTCTGCTGCTCCTTAGAGAAAACAAACTGTGAGTTTTCTAAACCAGATACCTGTGTGTGTGTGTGTGTGTGTGTGTGTGTGTGTGTGTGTGTGTAAACACACATGCTAATATATATATCTTAATTACCTGCAAGTGGTCTGGACATCTCAAGGTGATGGCTAATCCCCAAACTTGTTAGATTGTATTTAATTCAAACCTCAGTATGCAGATGACACCCAGGAAGAACTAGCAGGATGAGTAACCATCCCTTATTACATGTAGCCTTTACCAAGCTCCAGGTTTTTTTGGCAGATGGGAACAAGGGAAGTTTTTAATGAGATATGGGACGAAGGGACTGATTTCAGAGACTTTTCAAATGTAGATTCAACTTTTCAAAGTTGCTTGACAACTGGTCAGGTATGGGAGAGAAAGAGGAAGGAGGCTCTAAGGGAGAATGAGGCAGAGAGTTTGCTCTAATTTCATTTTATAGATGAAGAAACTAAGGCTCAGAGAATTTTAGACTCACTTGTATCCACACAATTAGTAAGTGGCAGAGCCAGGTCTTACTGCCAGATTCGCCTGCCCTGTGCCCTTCCCTGCATCACTCTCCTTTCTCTCCTGCCATTCCCTGCAGGACCCACTCACACTCCAAACTGCCGTACTGAAGATACCAGGCTCACCCGTAATGCTCTTCTTGTCCACATTTTCCACATTTCCCCTGTCAGTGAAGGCAATCGCACATGCTCATTAATTCCTGCCTGGGCCAGGAGTCCCTCCCAGTGTTTGTGCAACAGTGTTTAGAGGCCCGGCTCATACGCCTGCCTCACAGCTGTGACACCGGGTCCACTTGCCATCCTCCCATTATTAGACAGCGAGGTCTCTGACGGAAAGGACAGGGCCTCTGAGTCTTTTTATTTTCAAAGCTTAGCACAGCATCTGACCTATACTAGCTGCCCCTCGGATGTTAGTCAAATGAAGAGCTGTAGTAACAGGCTTAATTCCAGGTGGCATCCCACAGTAAAATGTCAACAAAGGACATTATTAACTGCTGTATGCCATTGCTATTTGAAATATTTAAAAATAAAAGTGTAGGGTGCCTGAGTGGCTCAGTTGATTAAGCATCTGACTTTGGCTCAGGTCATGATCTCACGGTTTGTGAGTTCGAATCCCACGTTGGGTGAGCTCAAACCCCACTTCAGGTGAACACAAGCACCCTGCTTCGGGTGAGCCCTGCCTCTCTCTCACTCTCTTTCTCTGCCCCTCGTGGATTTCTCTCTCCTTCTGTCTCTCCACCCTCGCTCACTTGCGCCCCCTCTCTCTCTCTCTAATAATAATAATAAATAGAAGTGTACTAGAAGCTTTCATGCTTGCATTTGTTTGGACTGGGAGTTCAATCTGACATATGATTTGTTCAGTCTTTTCTTTTGGAGCCCAGAATGTGCTACAGCACAGCATCCTAGCCATCCCATCCTGAGGCCAAGCACCCTTGTGATACTTGCTTTGGAGGTGGGTCTTCTCTTGCAGAATCCAGCCAATGAATCCAGGAGTCATCTCTTAAAAGAGAAGTGAGCTGATGAATGTGGGAGGTGCCTCCTAAGAGAGGCTTTCTCCAGGAGATAAAAAGTGTGTGTGTGTGGGGGGGGGGGGGTGGTGGAAGTGGCCCAGGCGGGCGTGGGGAGGGGTTTCCGGTCCATCTCCAAGAAAAACAGGGACCAAAGAGAGAGCTTGAGTGAGAATACAGACCCGCACCCCCGGGGTGGCTGCTCTTCTGCTCGGGCCCCCTGCTGTGTGGTGCTGTCAGGACCGCAGGGGGAGATGGGACTGAGCTGTGAAGTGAGAGTTCACAGTATTTCCGCTTGTACAACGAGCACCGTAAGCCTCGTGTGGAAAAAATGTTCGATTACATTGGAAGTTGAGAATCAAGATGTCTCAACTCCTTTTTCTTGTGAAGCGTTGACAACCCCTTCAGAATGGAGCCTCCTATTGCAGACTCTTCGGGGATGACCCCACACGGTGTTGTGCATGGGTTAGCTCAGAGGTGTGAACCTCGAGTAATGATACACTAAAAGTCAGGGAGATGACAGGAAATGTGACAGCTCCTTGTCTGCTGTCAGTCATCTTGTCACCAGAGAACACAGCCCACTGGTTCTGATATGTGGCACCTGAAGAGATTTTTATAACAGATTATCCCAGAGGGATGATATCAAGACCCCGTTGTTTTTTATTTAAAAGTCGTAAGTTAAGGCCTCTAAGACCTGTAAGTGACATTGTATGAAAATTCATATTTCTCCTAGCAGCTTTTGTGCCTTTGCTGCAGTGATAAAAATCACTTTGTTCTCCAGTTCGGAGCCATGGGAAGAATCGAGGCATTGTGTAGATTACTTAAAATTCCACCGTGTCTGCACCATTTGGCCAAAGAATGCTGAGAATTTGCAGCTGTTGTTCCACAAAGGGCTCCTAACTGGGGCAGTGGCTGCTGCTGAACACACAGCTGTTGTCAATTTAAGCTGAAGATTTTTAATTGCCTTTGTGTCAAAATTTATTAAATAATATTTTAGAGAAACAAAAACTATAATAGTCATATTAGTGGGATGCTGAAGGAAGAAAATCACTAGAACACAGCATTTTTTGCCTTGCAAGCGGAGTCCGAAAATACCTTTTGCACATGACCGGCTTCCAGCCATCCCAGGAAAAGCGTTTCTAGGTAAATCCGGCCACGGAAGCCCTGGAGGCTTCTGTGGGAGCTCAGCCCCTTGTCCTCCTCGCTCATCTATCTGGAAGCACTTCTTGTCTGAGTGGCCATCTCTTGTTGCCACACTCTCCCTCCATTTCTGTGATCTCAGGAGAGGAATCCTAGTGCTCAGAGCAAATGTAGCCTTGGCTGGCGACTGACTGCTCCTGCTAAGTGGTCCACATTTTTTTTTTAATATATGAAATTTATTGTCAAATTGGTTTCCATACAACACCCAGTGCTCATCCCAAAAGATGCCCTATTCAATGCCCATCACCTACCCTTCCCTCCTTCCCACCCCCCATCAACCCTCTGTTTGTTCTCAGTTTTTAAGAGTCTCTTATGTTTTGGCTCTCTCCCACTTTAACCTCATTTTTTTTTCCTTCCCCTCCACCATGGGTTTCTGTTAAGTTTCTCAGGATCCACATAAGAGTGAAAACATATGGTATCTGTCTTTCTCTGTATGGCTTATTTCACTTAGCATCACACTCTCCAGTTCCATCCACGCTGCTACAAAGGGCCATATTTCATTCTTTCTCATTGCCACGTAGTACTCCATTGTGTATATAAACCACAATTTCTTTATCCATTCATCAGTTGATGGACATTTAGGCTTTTTCCACAATTTGGCTATTGTTGAGAGTGCTGCTGTAAACATTGGGGTACAAGTGCCCTATGCATCAGTGCTCCTGTATCCCTTGGGTCAATTCCTAGCAGTGCTACTCTGGGTCATAGGGTAGGTCTATTTTTAATTTTCTGAGGAACCTCCACACTGTTTTGCAGAGTGGCTGCACCAGTTTGCATTCCCACCAACAGTGCAAGAGGGTTCCCATTTCTCCACATCCTCTCCAGCATCTATAGTCTCCTGATTTGTTCATTTTGGCCACTCTGGCGGTCCACATTATTTTTATGAGCCTCTGTAATTGCTGTTTTCCTGTCACATCTAGCACATCCATGACAATGCTGTGAGGTGTCTGAACCCTCCCCACTTGGCTTACAGCAGCTATGAGGTGAGCAGAAGATAGAAAACATGGATCTTTCCTTTATTTTCTGTAAAGGCAAAAGAGAGAGAAGGAAAGGTCCTTTCACTAACAAGGAACAACAGCTAAGGTCCCCCAAGAGGGAAGTTGCCAAGTGTCCTGAGAAAGGGTTTTTGAAGATGAAGAGAAGTGGACCAGAAAAACTGCCAAACAAGTCCTAAATCCTCACTACCTTTACCATCTCAGTTGTGTTTTGCATTTTAATGTTCAATATCACCTCTATCAGGAAAAACTTCAGTTCATCAGGCACTTACAGAGCACCTACTATGAAACTTCAGTTCATCAGACACTTACAGGGCACCTACTGTGTGCAAGGTTAGGGACCTAGTGAGGGACCTGGAGACCAAGTGGTGGACAGGCCGAGGGCATCCAAGTGCTATTTAAACCACTCACTCCCACAGAGGTGAGGGCGAGAGGTCTAATTCCTGGCAGAAGGGGCAAGCATTTGATCCAGGTCTAAGAGGACCTCAATAGTTAGAGGAGGAAGGAAGGGCGTTCCAGGCTGAGGACCTGGGAGAGCAAAGCATGGTGGCCTGGAAAAGTATGTCTTGTTAAAGAGACAGTATGCAGCTGGACATAACAGTATTGGACAAAGATAAGAAATGGAGAAAAAAAGTTGGAGAGGTTAAACTAGATTCTTGAAGGCTGAAATACTACTCTAAGGAGTTTGGATCTTGTCCTGCGCAGAATGGGAAGCCATTGAATGCAGTGGAGCTGGGAAGTGCCCATGCTCTTCAGGATAGCAGGTCTTTTTCTAGCAGGTCTGCTAGACTCCAGAGCCTCACCTCTCCTCCATGCAGAGGCGGAACGACTGCCATAGTCCCAGAGCATAAGGACCTGCTCATACCACAGGCAAGCGTGGTCAGCGGGGAAGAAAAGAGGAAAACGCCTCTGAGAGCCAGAGTCTAGGCTTCACATCCTTGACTTGGTACATACTGGCCATGCGGTTTATTGTAGTTGAGTTTATTCTCTGTGTCTCTGCTTTCCCATATGTAAAATGGGGATAATAGTGCCTGCCTTCTAAGATTATTTTAAATTAATACATATAAAATGTTTAGTGGGCACCTGGGTGGCTCAGTCAGTTAAGTGTCTGACTCTTGATTTGGGCTCAGGTCATGATCTCACGGTCATGGAATCAAACCCCACATCAGGCTCTGTGTTGAGCATGGAGCCTGCTTAAGATTCTCTCTCTTTCCCTCACCTCTGTCCCTCTCCCACTGGTGTGCACATGTTCTCTCTCTCTCCCTCTCTCTCTCTCTCAAAATAAAATAAAATAAAATAAAATCTTTAAAATGCGAAGAACAGTGAGTGCAGTAAACTCCTGGCAAAGGTTAGCTATTATTTTTGGATGTAAATCTTACAACTTAGCAACTGGTTGAACTTGGGGCAGGGGAAGCAGGGAAAAGAGTCGAAGGTGTAATGCTCATCAAAGGAATATGGCTGATACTCAGAATAATATTCAGAAAACAGCAGGAAGAAAATCATATTGAGGGACATTCTACAAAATAAATATAATCTTCAAAAGTATCAAGGAAACATGAAGAAATCTGTTCCATACAGGAGACCAGAAGGGCATGACAACTAAAAGCAATGCATGATTCTGAACTTGACCCATTGACTTCAAAGAACATTATCGGAACAATTCCACTGAAATATGAATGGGTTCTGAAGAGGTAGTAATGTAGAAGGATATGCTTGGCTCCTTGTTTAGAGGAAATGAAACTGAAGTGTTCTGTAGTGATGAGACAGCAATTAGAATGGCAACTTATTCTCAAATGTTTCAGAAAGTTCTTTGTTCTCTCCTGATAACTCTCCTGTACATTTGGGATTGTTTGAAAATGAAAACAATGTATTTTAAAAATTAATAGCTAGCATCTATTGCCCACCCACTTTTGTACCAGGCACCATGGTCAGTGTTTTGCACATGAGCATATTCAGTTCCCCAGGAAACTTCTCCTTCATCTCTACCAAAACAGAGTCTTGCACCCCTCCCCTGTGCCCTAGAGCAGCCTGAACTCTCCCCACCAGATCACCTATAGTAACTGCTTATTGTTGGTGGATAACACCTGCCCCTGCCCCGGACAACAGGCTCTTTGAGGGCAAGGACTGTATCCCATTCTCCGTAGTCCACCACTCCCTATAACTCATAAGAACTCAGTACATGCTTGGTGAATGAAGTGCTGAGGCTTGTTCACCATGGCGGCTTGGGATGGGTGTCTGATACATGACTTCTTTTCTAGGTGGCCCAGGCTCTGGCAAAGGCACACAGTGTGAAAAGCTGGTGGAAAAATACGGATTTACACATCTCTCGACTGGTGAGCTCCTGCGTAATGAGCTGTCATCAGAATCTGAAAGAAGCAAATTGATCAGAGATATCATGGAACGTGGAGACCTGGTGCCCTCAGTAAGTGACAGCTACCTTTCCTGGCTGGCGAGGGATTTTGGAGTGTTGCAGCTAATCTAAGCTGCTGGAAAAAAGAAGCCCACACGCCAACAGCTACATTTTATTTCTCCCTGATGTACCAGTCCAGAGGCAGGTGGTGGGTCTACAGCAGAGACCTGTCAGTCAGACCATGTTGTCCAGGCCCAGGTTCCTCCTACCTTGTTACTCTTCCAGCTCCCTGATTGTTAGCCTAACTCGTATTTTCCAGAAAAGACTGGTCCCCACTTTAGCGTTAAAATCTTCAAAATCTTTGCTGCATGGTGCTGCAAAGCCTAGAATTGGAATCCTCTGGAAAATAGGAAATAATGTTTTGGTCTAGTTCTGGAAGGTATGATAGCACTATCTTGAAATTTGGTATCTCCCTTAGATAGTTTAAGTAAAAAATTTCCCTTTTATGTATCTTTTTTCCTTTTCAAATCACCATCTATCTCTGGGAAGCTGTGTGCCATGGGTATCAAAAAATATTCATCCTTGCCTTACTAGTTCCCATGCTAGGCTCTGTAATTAGGGCTTGTACAATGCAGTCCCTATTAGCTAACAGAGCTTTATGCTTCCTCTTTAATGAGCTACAGTCTGTTTCCCTCCTGGAAGCCAGCATGGTTCTCACGAAAGGAAACAGACCATTGCAGTTGGCTCTTAGCAGACCTCCTTGCTCCCACTCTTTTCCCCCTCCAGTTTACTCTTTTCATAGCAGCCAGACGGATTTCTTTAAAATGTTTGTCAAATTGTGTTATTCCCTTTCCCAGAAGCTTCCAGTGGATCCCCACCACACTTAGAATGAAATCCAGAGTCCTTCCTGTGACTCTGGACTCCAGCTACCTCTCCAACATCATTTTACACCCAGCCACTGGCCTCACCATTATTCTTCCCACAGGCCAGGCTGTTTCTGCCTCAGGGCCTTTGCACTGCTGTTTCCTCAACTTGATATATTAATATAGTTTGCTCCTTTACTTTGTCCAGATCCCTACTTAAATATCCCAATTTATCAAAGAGGCCTTCCCTGACTACCTTATCTAAAATAGCACCTCCAGAATTTTGTATCTCTTTGCCTTACTTTAATTTTGTCCTTAACAATTCTGTCTAGCTGATTATTTATTATATATTTCTTTATGTATTATCTATCTTTCTATCTAGAATATAAACTTCATGAGGAGTTAATTCACTAGAACCTAGGCATAGTTTCTTACCACGCTTGTGATGGCTGTGTATTCCCCAAGCCCCAAACAAAAGTCAGAGGATGCCAGGGAACCAGAGAACAGAGAATTCCCCCCATTTGGGCAGCTGGTCACATTTTTCCTACATCCAGTCCCAAGATTCCATGTATCTCTCTCCTCTCATTTTCAGAAGCACAGGTTAAATCAAAATTTTTAACAGAAAAAGTGATACTGCTAGAAAATGCTACTTCATATTTATAGAAAGTTTTCTCAAGTCAGTAGATGTCAAATTTTTAGAATATTTACTGGGAAAAAAATCAACAGAGAAGCACATTTTATACCATGTTTTGCTTAGTTTTAAACTTCCATTATCCCTAATTCATGGCCATATGAATTTCATTTATTCTAAGATGCTGTTATTTTAAGATACCCTAGTAAAATAGAACTAATAAGCTATCTCATATATAGCTATACCAGCCAGAAAAAAAAAAAAAAAAACCTTTTTAAACTATGACTGATTGTAATACACCTATCAATTTCATAGGCAGTAAAATGGGGGAAAGTGAGATTAAGAATGGATGAAATATGGTATATTGCTGTCTGCTGTTAATCTTATCTGAACCTTTCTCCCTCCCTAAATGGGATGACTGATGGAGGTGGGTGGTGATTCTAGCATTGTTCTGTGAAAGAGCTCAGATGCTGACCATTCTCTCTCTCTGCTCCAGCGCATCATTCTGGAGCTCCTGAAGGAGGCCATGTTGGCCAGCTTCAGTGACACCAAGGGCTTCCTGATTGATGGCTATCCCCAGGAAGTGAAGCAAGGGGAAGAGTTCGGACGTAGGGTAAGCTGTTGTTACGGGGATCTTCCCAGAAGGACAATTAGGGATATCATTGAGGTTGGGGGATAAATTCAAAGTCTATCCCTCTCCTAATTACGTTAATCAAACCTTTAGTGACAAATGGCAAAAGCTCAACACAAAATGACAAAATAGAGGAGGGTGGGTTGGGTGATGGTGGTGGATTTATCGGCTCAATTAACAAAAATGTCCAGGAGTGGTTCACACTTGGTTGGATCCATGTATTCAGATTTGTTCGTCATTGGTGTGACTTTCTCCATCTCTTGAATTCTAGGCTTATATTTCACCATCTAAGTGATCTCACAGAAAGTGTTTTTCTTTTCCAGTGGGTGCAGCAAAAGACCCAGGGTTGTGTTTCGTTATCCTGGATTAGGTCATGAGCCCATCACTGAACCAATCACTGTGGCCAAGGGGAAGATGGGAGGGCATATAATGAAATATCTGGGAATATCCTGATTCATCCTGGAGGACCAGGTCAGGGATGAGAAGGGAGAAAGAAGAACAGGCACCATACCTGAAGCACACAGACTGAAGAAGGGAAGGGATATCACCCAAGAAAGAATAGGGATGCCCCTAGAGGCTAGCAAGGGAATTGATGCTGGACAGGCAGAATCAAATGTACCAAATGCTCCAGCCTCCCACCATCCAGCCTCCTCAACTCCCACCCTCTCTTAGTGAAGTGGGTGGATCAGGGCCACTTACAGGTGAACAACAGTAAGTAAAAACCCATCATAACTCTCATTTATTGAACCCACTCTGGGCTCACTCCTGTGCTACATGCTTTACATACATTCACCTCTAAGTCCAAGCAAGAGAGAGACACTTGTCCCCATTTATTAAACAAAGACGCCAGAGCTTGCAAGAATTAATATTTATGTAGATTTTTCTTTTGACTAGTTTTAAAATATTTTCATATATATTTCATTTCATACATTATTAAGAATCTTTTAAGATAGAAAGAGGAGGTATTTTCTTCATGTTAAAGGTGATGAATTAAGCTCAAAGAGGTTACATGACTTGCCCACAATCACATGGAAGATAAGTGACAACTGCTGGTAGGACAAAGATTTGGAGGCCCGTCTCCATCCATCTCTAACACTGCGATGTTCATTAAAGTGAATTGTACTTGTGTGTCTCCTGGGGGTTAGTCTGACCTTCTAAGCCTGTTTGACTGAACTTCCTTAGATAGTATCTGAATATTTAAAGGCAATTGCTCGCCTTCTCCTACATTTCCTCCTTGCAACCAGAGTAAAAGAACAAATGCCCTGGCCTACTTGGCAAGAGTGGGCTGTGAATCGGGCAGGGCTTTCCCTCACCTCCAGAGCCTCCATCAAGGCGGGGCGGCAGAGTCTGTGACTGCAGTGGGTGGTTCCAGGTAGTTCCTGATGGGGCGGGGGGCAGGGGAGGCACTCAGAGCCAGTGTTCTAATGAGCTTTTTCTCACAAAACAAACCACTTTAAGAGCTCAAACTTCAATATAAATCAACTACTTTTTTCAAAGAATGGAATTAGGAAGATTGTTCTACTTTTTTTTTTTTTTTTAATCATGGTAAAACATACATAACATAAAAGTTAACATCTGGGGCGCCTGGGTGGCTCAGTCGGTTGGGCATCCGACTTCGGCTCAGGTCACGATCTCATGGGTTGTGAGTTCAAGCCCTGTGTCGGGCTCTGGGCTGATAGCTCAGAGCCTGGAGCCTATTTCGGATTCTGTCTCTCCCTCTCTCTGCCCCTCCCCTGTTCACACTCTGTCTCTGTCTCTCTCAAAAATAAATAAACATTTAAAAAAAAATTTTTTTAAGTTAACGTCTTAACGAATTTTATTGAACTGTACAGTTCAATTGTTGTGCATTCATTCTTAAGAAGTCTTTTCATCCTGCAAAATGGAAACTCTACACCCATGAAATAACAACTCCCTGTTTCTCTCTCCCCTCAGCCCCTGGCAACCACAATTCTACTTTCTGTCTCTGAATTTGACTACTCTAGGGACCTCTCACAAGTGGAATAAGACAGACTTGTCCTTTTGTAGCTGGCCTATTTCACTTAGCATAATATCCTCAAGGCTCATTCATGTTGTGGCATGTGTTACAATTTCCTTCCTTTCTAAGGCTGAAAGATATTTTGTTTATCCATTCATCCATCAGTAGTTACTTGGGTTGCTTCTGCTTTTTGGCTATTATAAATAATGCTATGAACATGGATGTACAAATACTTCTTCAAGACTCTGCTTTCAACTCCTTTTGTATATATACAGAAGTGAAGTTACTGGAACGTGTCGTAATTCTGTCACTTGCCACCTACCATAGCCACTGCACCATTTTACATTCCCACCAGCAAGTGTGCAAGGGATCCAGTTTCTCTACATCTTCACCAACACCTGTTATTTTCTGGGGGTTTTGATAGCAGCCATCCTTATGGGCATGAGGTGACTTCTGATTGTGGTTTGGGTTTCCATTTTCCCAAAGATGAGTGATGTTGAGCATCCATTCATGTTCTTGTTGGCCATTTGTATTATCTTCTTTGGAGAAAAGTCGATTCACATCCCTTGCCCATTTTCAAATCAGGTTGTTTGGTTTCTTGTTGTTAAATTGTACGAGTTATTTATATATTCTGGATACTAACCTCTTATCAGATATATGATTTGCTAATTTTTCTCCCACTCTGTATGTGGCCTTTTCATTCTGTTAATTGTATCCTTTGATACACAGAAGTCTTTTTTATTTTTATATAGTCCAGTTTATCTATTTTTGCTTTTGTTCCCTGGGTTTTAATGTCATGTCCAAGAAACCATGAACAAATCAATGTCATGAGGCTTTTCTTTTGTTTTCTTGAAGAGTTGTATAGTTTTAGTTCTTACATTTAGATCTTTCATTCATTTTTTTAATTTTTAAAATTTATTTCTTTTGAGAGGGAGAGTGTGCGAGCAAGCATGAATGAGGGAGGTGTAGAGAGAGGGGGAGAGAGCGAATCCAAACCAGGCTCTGCACTGTCAGCACAGAGCCCGACAAGGGGCTGGCCCCCATCTCACAAACCATGAGATCATGACCTGAGCCGACATCAAGAGTCAGACATTCAATCAACTCAGCCACCTCAATTGGTCATTTTGACCAATTCTTGTACAAAATAAGGGTCCAATCTCATTCTTTTGCATGTGGATATCTGGTTTTCCCAACACCATTTGTTGAAAAGACTGTTTTTCCCTGATTGAATGCTCTTGATACCCTTGTGGAAAATCACTTGACCATATATGTAAGTTTGTTTCCAGGCTGTCTGTTCTATTCCATCACTCTGTATGTCTGCCTTTATGCCATTTCCACACTGTTTCTATTACCGTGACTTTGTAATAAGTTTTTAAATCAGGAACCATGAGACCTCTAACTTTGTACTTTTTCAAGATTGTTTTGGGTATTCAGGAAGCCTTGATATTTCCTATGAATTTTTAGGATGGGTATTTCTATTTCTGTAAAAAAAAAAAAAAGCCAGTGCCATTGGGACTTTGATAAGGGGTTGCATTAAATCTGCAGGTCACTTTGGGTAGTACTAACATCTTAACACTATGGAGTCTTCTGTAGATTGTTTTACATTTTTGATTATTCTAGTCTTTTAGCCATTGTTCAAGCTGTGTATAAGGTTCCTGGGGATATATGCCAAGTAACTAAGGAACAGGAAAATTTTTTATTTTTATTTTTTTACGATTTTTTTTTATTTTTTTAATTTTATTTTTTTATTTTTTTAAATTTACATCCAAATTAGTTAGCATATAGTGAAACAATGATTTCAGAAGTAAATTCCTTAATGCCCCTTACCTATTTAGCTCATCCCCCACTCCCACGTTCCCTCCAGCAACCCTCTGTTTGTTTTCTATATTTAAGAGTCTCTTCTGTTTTGTCCCTTTCCCTGTTTTTATATTATTTTTGTTTCCCTTCCCTTATGTTCATTTGTTTCTCAAAGTCCTCAGATGAGTAAAGTCATATGATTTTTGTCTTTTTCTGACTAATGTCACTTAGCATAATACCCTCCAGTTCTATCCACGTAGTTGCAAATGGCAAGATTTCGTTCATTTTGATTGCCGAGTAATACTCCATTATATATATATACCACATCGTCTTTATCCATTCATCCATCGATGGACATTTGGGCTCTTTCCATACTTTGGCTATTGTTGATAGTGCTGCTATAAACATGGGCGTGCATGTGTCCCTTCGAAACAGCACACCTGTATCCCATGGATAAATGCCTAATAGTGCAATTGCTGGGTCGTAAGGTAGTTACTGTTTTCCAGAGTGGCTGCACCAGCTTGCATTCCCACCAACAATGCAAAAGAGATCCTCTTTCTCCGCAGCCTCGCCAACATCTGTTGTTGCCTGAGTTGTTCATGTTAGCCATTCTGACAGGTGTAAGGTGGTATCTCATTGTGGCTTTGAGTTGCATTTCCCTGATGATGAGTGACGTTGAGCATTTTTTCATGTGTCGGTTGGCCATCTGGATGTCTTCTTTGGAGAAGTGTCTATTCATGCCTTTTGCCCATTTCTTCACTGGATTATTTGATTTTTGGGTGCTGAGTTTGAGAAGTTCTTTCTAGATTTTGGATACTACCTCTTTATCTGATATGCCATTTGCAAATAACTTCTCCCATTCTGTCAGTTGCCTTTTAGTTTTGCTGATTGTTTCCTTTGCTGTGCAGAAGCTTTTTATTTTGATGAGGTCCCAATAGTTCATTTTTGCTTTTGTTTCCCTTGCCTCTGGAGACGTGTTGAGTAAGAAGTTGCTGCAGCCAAGGTCAAAGAGGTTGTTGCCTGCTTTCTCCTCAAGGAGTTTGATGGCTTCCTGTCTTACATTTAGGTCTTTGATCCATTTTGAGCTTATTTTTGTATATGGTGTAAGAAAGTGGTCCAGGTTCATTCTTCTGCATGTCACTGTCCAGTTTTCCCAGCACCACTTGCTGAAGAGACTGTCTTTATTCCATTGGATATTCTTTCCTGCTTTGTCAAAGATTAGTTGGCCATACATTCGTGGGTCCATTTCTGGGTTCTTTTTTCTGTTCCATTGATCTGAGTGTCTGTTCTTGTGCCAGTACCATACTGTCTTGATGATGACAGCTTTATAGTATAGCTTGAAGTCCGGGATTGTGATGCCTCCTGCTTTGGTTTTCTTTTCCAAGATTGCGTTGGCTATTCAGGGTCTTGTCTGGTTCCATACAAATTTTAGGATTATTTGCTCTAGCTCTGTGAAGAATGCTGGTGTTACTTTGATAGGGATTGCATTGACTATGTGGACTGCTTTGGGTAGTATCGACATTTTAACAATATTTGCTCTTCCTATCCAGGAGCATGGAATCTTTTTCCATTTTTATGTCTTCTTCAGTTTCTTTCATAAGCTTTCTATAGTTTTCAGCGTATAGATTTTTCACCTCTTTGGTTAGATTTATTCCTAGTTATTTTATGGTTTTTGTTGCAACTATAAATGGGATTGATTCCTTTTTCTGTCGCTTCATTGTTGGTTTATAGGAACGCAACCAATTTCTGTGAGTTGATTTTATATCCTGCAACTTTGCTGAATTCATGGATCAATTCTAGCAGTTTTTTGGTGGAATCTTGTGGGTTTTCCATATAGAGTATCATATCATCTGCGAAGAGTGAAAGTTTGACCTCCTCCTGGCCGATTTGGATGCCTTTTATTTCTTTGTGTTGTCTGATTGCAGAGGCTAAGACTTCCAATACTATGTTGAATAACAGTGGTGAGAGTGGACATCCCTGTCTTGTTCCTGACCTTAGGGGGAAGGCTCTCAGTTTTTCCCCATTGAGGATGATATTAGCGTTGGGTCATTCATATATGGCTTTTATGATCTCAAGGTATCCTCCTTCTACCCCTAGTTTCTTGAGGATTTTTATCAAGAAAGGATACTGTATTTTGTCAAATGATTTCTCTGCATCTATTGAGAGGATCATATGGTTCTTGTCCTTTCTTTTATTGATGTGATGAATCACGTTAATTGTTTTGCGGATATTGAACCAGCCCTGCGTCCTAGGTATAAATCCTGCTTGGTCATGTGAATAATTTTTTTTAATGTATTGTTGGAGCCAGTTGGCTAATATCTTGTTGAGGATTTTTGCATCCATGTTCATCAGGGAAATTGGTCTGTAGTTCTCCTTTTTAGTGGGGTCTCTGGTTTTGGAATCAAGGTAATGCTGGCTGGCTTCACAGAAATAGTTTGGAAGTTGTCCTTCCATTTCTATTTTTTCGAACACCTTTAAGAGAATAGGTGTTAACTCTTCCTTAAATGTTTGGTAGAATTCCCCTGGGAAGCCATCTGGCCCTAGACTCTTGTTTTTTGGCAGAGTTTTGATTACTAATTCGATTTCCTTATTGGTTATAGGTCTGTTCAAATTTTCTATTTCTTCCTGTTTCGGTTTTGGTAGTGTATATGTCTCTAGGAATTTGTCCATTTCTTCCAGATTACCCATTTTATTGGCATATAATTGCTCATAATATTCTCTTATTATTGTTTTTATTTTTGTTGTGTTGGTTGTGATCTCTCCTCTTTCATTCTTTTATTTATTTGAGTCATTTCCTTTTCCTTTTTGATCAAACTGGCTAGTGGTTTATCAATTTTGTTAATTCTTTATAAGAACCATCTCCTGGTTTCATTGATCTGTTCTACTGTTTTTTTTGGTTTTGATAGCATTAATTTCTGCTCTAATCTTTATTATTTCCTGTCTTCTGCTGGCTTTGGGTTTTATTTGTTGTTCTTTTCCCAGCTCCTTAAGGCGTAAGGTTGGGCTGTGTATCTGAGATCTTTCTTCCTTCTTTAGGAAGGCCTGGATTGCTATATACTTTCCTCTTATGACCACCTTTGCTGCGTCCCAGAGGTTTTGGGTTGTGGTGTTATCATTTTCATTGACTTCCATATACTTTTTAATTTCCTCTTTAACTGCTTGGTTAGCCCATTTATTCTTTAGTAGGATGTTCTTCAGTCTCCAAGTATTTGTTACCTTTCCAAACTTTTTCTTGTGGTTGATTTCGAGTTTCATAGCGTTGTGGTCTGAAAATATGCATGGTATGATCTCAATCTTTTTGTGCTTACTTAGGGCTGATTTGTGTCCCAGTATATGGTCTATTCTGGAGAACATACCATGTGCACTGGAGAAGAATGTATATCTGCTGCTTTAGGATGAAATGTTCTGAATATATCTGTTAAGTCCATCTGGTCCAGTGTATCATTCAAAGCCATTGTTTCCTTGTTGGTTTTTTGATTAGATGATCTGTCCATGGCTGTGAGTGGGGTGTTGAAGTCTCCTACCATTATGGTATTACTATTGATGAGTTTCTTTATGGCTGTGATTAATTGATTTATATATTTGGGTGCTTGCACATTTGGCGCATAAATGTTTACAATTGTTAGGTCTTCTTGGTGGATAGACCCCTTGATTATGATATAATGCCCTTTTGCATCTCTTGATACAGTCTTTATTTTAAAGTCTACATTGTCTGATATAAATATGGCTACTCCGGCTTTCTTTTGTTGACCATTAGCAAGATAGATGTTTCTCCATCACCTTATTTTCAATCCGAAGGTGTCTTTAGGTCTAAAGTGGGTCTCTTGTAAACAGCATATAAATGGGTCTTGTTTTCTTATCCATTCTGTTACCCTATGTCTTTTGATTGGAGTATTGAGTCTACTGACATTTAGAGTGAGTACTGAAAGATATGAATTTATTGCTATTTTGTTGCTTGTAGAGTTGGAGTTTCTGTTGGTGTTCTCTGGTCCTTTCTAATCTTTGTTGCTTTTGAGATATATATATATATTTTTTTTTCATCTTTTCTCCCCTCAGAAAGTCCCCCTTAAAATTTCTTGCAGGGCTGGTTTAGTGGTCACAAACTCCTTTAATTTTTGTTTGTCTGGAAAACTTTTTATCTCTCCTTCTATTTTGAATGACAGCCTTGCTGGAGAAAGAATTCTTGGCTGCATATTTTTCTGATTCAGCACATTGAATATATCCTGCCACTCCTTTCTGGCCTGCCAAGTTTCTATGGATAGGTCTGCTACAAACCTGATCTGTCTTCCCTTGTAGGTTAGGGACTTTTTTCCCTCGCTGCTTTCATGATTCTCTCCTTGCCTGAGTATTTTGTGAATTTGACTATGATATGCCTTCTTGATGGTCGGTTTTTGTTGAATCTAATGGGGGTCCTCTGTGCTTCCTGGATTTTGATGTCTGTGTCTTTCCCCAGGTTAGGAAAGTTTTCTGCTATGATTTGCTCACACAACCCTTCTACGCCTATTTCGCTCTCTTCCTCTTCTAGGACCCCTATGATTCCTTTTTAATGAGTCACTGATTTCTCTAATTCTTAAATGGGCTCTTTTGCCTTAATCTCCCTCTTTTTTTCTGCTTCATTATTCTCTATAAGTTTGTCCTCTATATCACTGATTCTCTGTTCTGCCTCGTCCATCCTTGCCGCCACTGCATCCATCCATGTTTGCAGCTCAGTTATAGCATTTTTAATTTCATTCTGGCTATTTTTTACTTCTTTTATCTCTGCAGAAAGGGATTCTAATCTATTTTCAATTCCAGCTAGTATTCTTATTGTGATTCTAAATTCTGGTTCAGACATCTTGCTTGTATCTGTGTTGGTTGAATCCCTGGCTGTCGTTTCTTTGTGCTCTTTCTTTTGGGGTGAATTCCTCCATTTTGTCATTTTGAAGGGAGAAAAGGAATTAATGAGGTAGAAAAATTGAAATTAAAAAAATTAAAATTAAAAAATATTAAAATTAAAAATTAAACACACACACACACGAAAATCAAATAGATGATGCTAGATCCTAGGTGTGTTTTGGTCTGGGTGTTGAAAGTGGTTTGACGGATTAGAGAAACAAACAAACTAAAAAAGGGGGGGAGAGAGAGAAAAAAGGGAATTGTTTGAGAATTTGAAAAAATGAATACACTGAATATGGAGGTAAAATAGAATTTAAGAAAATATACACAAAAGTAAAGAATATAGTAGATAAAAATTAAAGAAAAATATTTTTAATAAAAATTAAAAATAAATATGAATTTTTTTCTTTTTCTGTATTTAAGAAAAAAGGAAACGAAAAAGATAAAAAGAAAAAAAAAGAAATTGTTTGAAAATTTGAAAAAGTGAATACACTGTAGTAGATTAAAATAAGATGATGGAAGTAAAATAGAATTTGAAAAAATTTACATAAAAGCAAAAATATAGTAATAAAAATTAAAGAAAAATATTTTTAATAGAAAATGAAAGTAAAAATGAAGTTTTTCTGCATTCAAGAAAAAGAAAAACAAAAAGAAAAAAGGAAAAGAAAGAAAAAAGAAATTGTTTAAAAATTTGAAAAGGTGAATACACTGAAGTAGACTAAAATAAAACGATGGAAGTAAAATAGAATTTGAAAAAAATTACACAAAACTAAAAAATATAGTAATAAAAGTTAATATTTTTAATAAAAATTGAAAAGAAAAATGATTTTTTTCTGTATTTAAGAAAAAGTAAAAAAGAGAAAAAGAAAAAGAAAAAAAAAAGAAATAAAATTGATTAGATGAACCTAACAGATTGAAATAGGAGTGAAATTAGTTTGTTTTCCCCTAGAAGTCAGTCTATGTAGTGCTTTATAGTCCAAAAGCTAAGCAGGCAGTGAGACTTGTGCACTTGAAGAGCGAAGTTGGCCCAGTGGGGCGGGACTCAGTGTAACAGCTCCGCTCTCCACTAGATGGCGCTGCTAGCGTACTGGGGTGGATTGGTCCGAGGCTCGTAGGTGCATATGTGCATGCGTGGGAGCGGTGAAAATGGTGCCCACCAGCTACCCAGTCTGTTCTCCCAGATCAGCAATCGCACACCCGTCCTCTGTCTTCAGCGATCATCCACTCCCCACTTTTTCACTCTCTGTGACCAGGCCCCAGGCAGTACCTCTCTCCTGAGTTTCGTCTCAAATGTGGCTGTTTTCCCCGGCCCCTTAACTTCGGAAGGACTGCGGCTTTGACCCGTCCTGCCCCTCTGCAGGAGGGTCTCACCGAGCAATGGCTGAATGAGCAATGGCTGAATATCGGCTGCACCCAGGAATGCTTGCTGGACCCTGCTGCTGCCAGTGCCCTGAGACTGTGGCCAGGTGCCAGAAAAAGTTCGCAAGATAGTGTAGCATCAGCATTTCAGGGATAATGGAAAATTGCAATACACATCTGGCACCAGGCTTCACCCTTAACGACCTTGCCCCAGCACCAGTGAATGTGGCTGCCTTCCGGGGTCTGCTGGGACCAGGTGTCTTCAACAGTCTCTACCAAATGTCCTTCCAGCAGTGGAACCGCTTTTCCCCGTGTGGCCCGAGAACCTCCCGGACCCCACTCTGTTCCTGGGGATTTTCCCTTCCCACCAGAGCATCGCCAGGTATCAAGCTGCGGAGTTGCAGCCTTTGCGCTCCCCTTGTTTACAGTCTTAATGGAATTTAAACCTTTCTCCTTTCTCCCTTTTTAGTTTAGTCCCTGCGGCTGTTTCCAATTTTCCACTTTCTCTTCAGCTGCTTTTGGGGAGGGGTGCTTTTCCTGTATTCTCCGCCCCACTCTAGTCTCCCTCCTCTCTCCGCCCGCAAAAGTGGTTCCCTATCTTTCGCAGCTTATCGCTCCCCAAGTTCAGTTCTCCACACCATGTACCTAATGAATTTTGTGGTTCAGGTTGTGCAGATTGTTGTGCTAATCCTCCAGTCAGTTTTCTAGGCATGTAGGATGGTTTAGTGTTGGTGTGGCTGTATCTCATGGATGCAAGACACACAAAAAACTTCCATGCTGTTCCCAGGAATGGGGAAATTTTTTCTACACCACTTTAGAATCAGGACCTTTTCAAGGCTAGAGGATTGAGAGAGGACACAGAGAAGTTGTTGTAGTCAGGGTCTTGAGAAACTGCCTGCCTGTCGGGGATTGGCAGTTGTGGAAACACCGTTAAAACACGATGGGAGACACGCCGTAACCCCTGCGGGGTCCACAGTGCCTACTGAAGTTCAGGCTTCAAAGCCATAGCACCCTTCTAGGTGATTTCACACTTCCCTTGCCTGTGAACTTAAATTAAGGTCCAAAGAGCCCTGGGAGGGTCTCCAAGAGAGTCAAGGCAGGTTATGCACTAGCTTGAAAGTACTGGAGGAAGAATGGCTTTTAAAAGTCTACTTTGTAAAGTTGTTCTTTTGAAACGCCCAAATGGCCCAGCGTGATAAGTAAGATGTGTGGTAAAGATAAGCATCTTTTTTTTGTTTTGTTTTGTCAACTACTGTGTGCAAACAACAGCAAAATTATAATCCTAATTCTCTCTTGGGGATTTTTATAACTGGGTCTGAAGGCAGATCCCTAATTTTAGGCCTGTGGTACTCCAAACTGTTTTGAGCAGTGGCATTCACGTGGAGCCTCTTTGAAGCATGTCACTCATGGGGTCCAGAGTCTGAAAAGCTGGATTTTGTCTCTGCCATTTATTGGTGTGACCCTGGGCAAGTAAGACAACTTCTGATGACAATACACCTGCCAAACCCTAATTTGAGGGTTTTGTGAGCACTGAATGACAAAACATGCATTAATATGTTTTCTAAGCTATAAAAGGCTATAAAATATTGTCTACATTAGGGTGACTCATTTTTTAATCACACCTCACACAAATCTGTAAATCTCTACTCCGTCACACCTTTCTCCTTTGCCTGTAATGCAGGTAGTGCAAGGTGAAGGCTTTACACAGCCAGTGGTCTGTCCCTGGCCTTTGGTGTGTATGAGTTCAAATACCCATATGATTTACCCTAAAGTAAAGCAGAAGGCCCCTCCCACTTTGGGCCCCATTCAGACAGTGTTAGAATATGCAGAGCAGGAACCCCACAAGAACTCAGGAGTGAAAAAGAATTGTTAGCATGGCAACCGGGCAGGTTTAACCAATGCTAAATTCATGATTCCATTTCACAAAATACACAGGTGCCCCATTTAATTAATGAACTGGTGGCCTGCGGTGAGATCTACATAAATAATCTTCTACATAGTACTGGGAAGAGTTTTTAAAGATCAAGCATGGTATTGATTTCTCTCTGGGTACAGTGAATTTAGAAGATTCTACCGTCCCTTACTTAGGCTTATGTGCAAGGGAACACGTGCAACCTTCCAAAGCAAGTACTTGCTTTAAACCTGACCAGAATAACAGAGATGATACAAATATACAGAATGAGCTGCTCTTAATTCATTTATGCCCTGTAGGGACCCCGTCATTTGTTGAGTCCCCTCCAAATTACAGACAAGTAATTAATTTGAAATTTGGCAAAGACAAATACAGACACCTGATTTTCTCCAGAGATTCAGAGCAATCAGCCAGGTTGAGAGCACAGGGAGTGTTTCTTGTGCACTAATCAGGCCTACAACTGTTTGAAGCCATTCGGGCCTGGGATTGGCTGGTTTTAACCAGCCTTTCTGTGTCACAGAGACTGATGTGCCTGAAGCACGGGACCATCTGTTGCTGAAAAGCCAGTTAGTTAGTTAGGCTGATGCTCTTACATACCTATAGTCTTCTGAGTCTTCTGAGATACTCTTCTGAGTCCTTTAAGGATTTAACTCCTGTACCTGACATTACCAAAGACCAAACACAAACTAGTATCCACAGCTTAAGGGTATGTCTGTGTGTTTCTCTATTACCGTCCTATCTTCTGTTCCCAACACTGGCTTTGCCCCATTGAATTAATGATCTGTGGCTTCAGTGTCCAATATGGTATATTGGGAGAAGGGAAGGGTGTCAGTGTATGTATATGTGTATGTTGAAAGCGCATGTGTGTAGGGGTGTGTGTGTGTGTGTGTGTGTGTGTGTGTGTGTGTATGTGTGAGTGTGAGACAGGGGCAGAAGGAATATGAGGAAGGGGTTGGGGTGTCCGACCACCATCTCCATCCCACACTCCAGCTGATAACCCCTGGTCATAGTGACTGCTGTTAACAGGCCTGTATTAAGAGCCTGCTGTACAACCCACTGGCGACTCATTTAACTTTACGTATCTCAATTTCTTCTTCTATAAAATGTAAATTGAAAATGGCTACTGCAGTGTCTCTCAGAAAGATTGGATGGGATCCTTGAAAAGTGCCTGACATATTTATAAGCCTACATATGGTACTCAATAAATTGTTACAGTCTTTTCCAAAATTAGGGGTTTTTTTCTGACTGTAGAAATAAAAATCATATAGATATGAGACACTACAGAAAACTAGAAAACAAAGAATAACTAATCACCCAGAGATAACTCCTGTTAACATCGTGATGTGTATTCTTCCAGTCTCTGTTCTACCCATTTTTATACAGATAATACCATACGGAATACATAACTAACAGAGTAATAGCTATTATTTTTTGAGCACTTAAAATATGCCAGGAATTGAACTACATGCTTTACATATGTCATTTTATTAATCTTTATAATCCCCTTCAGTAGATATTATTGTTTCCACTTTAGAGGGTTATTATCATCTCAAGGAGGGGGTGTGTGCTTAGCCTGGCTCTCTAGTGTGAAATTGAAATACTTTCTTGTGTTAACCCAACCTTTGGCTCAACAGCCAAAATAAACAGATACTAACAGAAGTAAATGCATGCGCTTGCTCTTGGCTTTTCCCTCCCAGAAGCCTCTTAGCTGAAATGGTGCCCTTACCTTGAGTATGTACATAGTATTCCTGGGTGTGTGAATGATGACATTACTTTATCCCTCTACCTGACTACTCTTAACTACCTTGTAACTCTTCCATCTACAGAATAAGTGATCCTGTTTACAAATGTATTCTAATTTTCAGGATGAGCTCTTAGCCAAAAAAAAAAAAAAAAAATCTTATGAATCTGGCCAACGGACTTTCTAGTTGGTGTGTTCTAATTGCTTGGAATTGTGATAAAGCCTTGGGGAATACCTTGGGATTCTCCACTTGAAATTTTCTGCCCTCTTCACCTGACTTCTAGTTCATTGTAGAACTTTGAGCTGTGTAATGGCACTATGGGGGCAGAAGTTACGGTGGCAGCAGGGTGGTTTATTATTATTATTGTTATTGTTATTATTCAAGAATGCTGGATTAACCCCCTACCCCTACTATAGTGAGGTTCCCTAAGGGTATATACCTCTGGGGTGAGAGCAAATGAGAAATAGTCGTGCCACTTTATTGTTAACCAGGGGCCCTTACCTCCCAGTGCAGTGAAACCATAAATATGCTGGTGCATGTGACTTAGGCTAAAAGTATGGGTGGAACTTCTGACTCCTTCTAAACCCAAATCTGACCAACAGGGATTTTTACAGTTCAAAGGGATGAATATATTGCCAGGCTCCCATTTATGTAGTGCTTAAAATGTGCCAGGCACTTGATATCTATTAACTCATTTCATCCTGGCAATCGTCCTATTAAGGTAGAAAGTATTGTCCTCATTTTAAAACGAGGAAAATGAGGCACCTGGAGAGAACAAGATGGCTATTATTCTCAACAAAAGAGAGTTTCTGGGTGGCATGCCCCTGCCCACTGGTAAATATGGCCTAACCAGGGTCCTGACTTAATCAGAAGAAAACCAAAGTGAGGGTCACAGGAGCTCAGGGTAAACTCCTCCTCCCACTGCACCTGCTGGAATTACTAAGGCAAAGTCATTCTCACAAGTCAACTGCAGCTGACATGCTCATACAGGTGGCTGCTCTCTGCTGGGATGAGGGCTCATCCCAGCTAGAACCCAAGAGGCAGCCAGAGCCAGCTTCTGCAACATAAAATGGCCTCAGACACCACCCACTTCCTTTCCCACTGTCTGGCCCACCTCTCCTGGCCCCATTTGGCCCACCAGGCATCTGGCCTCAGCCCCATTCTGAAGGTGAAGTCCTCTAAGGTGAAGTCACCAGGCTTTGGAGCCACACACACAGCTGGCTAAGGACTGTCATTAACTAGTCCTCCGTGGCCTTGGGCAAGTTAACCTCCATTTCCTCTTACTTAGAGGAGAGATAATACCTCCTGTCAGAGGGCTTAAGGGATGGCTGTACCTAAAGGCCTTTGCTACTGACATGTTGCTTGCCTGCTGTATGCCAGCTGCCCTTACAAGACACTTGTGCTCTAATGGGGATCTCCTGAATACAAAGGCTATAAGGAACCTGATGCTGCTGTGGCAGAATTCCAGGGATACCATCAGGGTGATGTTGGGGGCAGAGAGTTGTCCCCAGGGCTCTGTGATTCACTCAGACAAGGGGATAGCACTCTTCCATTCATGTGGTGTTAAAGGTTACCCACAGTCTAATGAAAAAGGGGCAGAGCTGGGACACAGAAAGCTACTCCAGAGGACTGTCTAAAGATATAGACAGATATATCAAAGTGTTTTGAAAAATAATTAAATGGTATTTCATGCAAACATTTCATAAAATTTTACATACTATAAACATTAGTGGTACAGGCTACTTCCAAATGGGATGGCTTGCTCAATAGTATTTTATGCAGGATGGGAGCAGAGGGGCACCTGGGTGGCTCAGTCAGTTAAGCGTCTGACTTCAGCTCAGGTCATGATCTTACATTTTGTGGGATCAAGCCCTGCATAGGCTCTGTGCTGACAGCTTGGAGCCTGTAGCCTGCTTCAGATTCTGTCTCTTTCCCTCTCTGCTCCTCCCCCACTGGTGCTCTGTCTCTGTCTCTGTCTCTGTCTCTCTCTTTCTCAAAAATAAATAAAACATTAAAAAATTTTTTGTTTCAATATAGGACGGGAACAGAGAAGAAAGGTTAGGTCAAACCCTATTGTCTTGGCACGAGAAAATGGCTTGGGAGAGTAGCTTCCCAAACTATTATTTTGTGAAGAATTGCCTGGTGATTTTCTTAAAATGCAAGACTGATTCAGTTGGTCAGGGATTGTACCTGCAACTGCCTTTCTAACATGCTCCCAAATGGTGCCTGTGCTGCTGGTCTATGAACCACACTCTTGAGAATCCATATGGAAGACAAAACTACCTCTCAGTTCTGCACTGATTTGGGTCCAGAGGATCAATTACTGCCAGCTCCTGCTCAGATGCACATTGTCTCTGTTTGTACCTGAATGGGTTCCTAAATTGTCTTTTCTGTCATCAAGACTGACCTGAAAATGCCCACAATTAGAAAAATCACCTCTTCTCACACAGACCCAACCAGAAATTGTTCCAGGGAGCCAAGCTCTAACTGAACCCTAGGCTGCCTCCTCAAGCTCGCCCTCTGCTGGTAGATACAGGTCATTTTCTTCCAAACCCAGCCTTTCAACGTTGCTCAAATGCTCATTTTTATTTTCCAATTAATACAGGCAGAAAAGTTGCATGAACATATTCCGCAGGTTTATTTCACTCTTCTAGACTTTGGAGAATTTTTTCCTTGTATTTTAAAGGACATCTGGGGCGCCTGGGTGGCGCAGTCGGTTAAGCGTCCGACTTCAGCCAGGTCCCGATCTCGCGGTCCGTGAGTTCGAGCCCCGCGTCAGGCTCTGGGCTGATGGCTCGGAGCCTGGAGCCTGTTTCCGATTCTGTGTCTCCCTCTCTCTCTGCCCCTCCCCCGTTCATGCTCTGTCTCTCTCTGTCCCAAAAATAAAAAAATAAAAAACGTTGAAAAAAAAAAAAAAAAAAAAAAGGACATCCTATAGAGGGGGTAGATAAATGTCTGCCACTTACTAGCAACTTACCATTCCATGTTGCCTAAAAGTCCTCCCCAACCCTTTGTTCCCATCCATCCCAGGCACTTCCCACAGGGGAAGTGGCAAACCTTTGTTTACTCACAACCCGACCACTGCAAGATCGGGAGAGGGAGCAAGTTTCTTTTGATCCAAGGTTGGGGTTGGTAGTGGAGGCAACATAGACATGAAGACATCAGGAGCCAAAGAACATTTAAGAGAAGGATAGGAAGATTGGGAGATTGGTGCTGCTGATCATATCATTATCATTGACTCACTAAAACATTTCTTCATCACCTCCCTACTATATGCAAGACTTATGACCAGGAGCCAAGCACCTGCTAACCCTGCACAAAGAGACTGTAGCCTCATAGGAGAAATAAACATCATAGCTAATACTTATGGAGTACCATATGCCAAGCAACACACTTACATTATTTTATTTTATTTTATTTTATTTTATTTTATTTTATTTTATTTTATTTTATTTAATCCTCACAGCAATTCTGTGATCATCCTCATTGCACAAATGAGAAAAGTAGGGTGCGGAGAAGTTGAGTGATACTTCCGGTTAATGATGAAGTCAAGTAGCTTAAAATTCAATCTGTTATCTTCTCTAAGAGTGTTCTGGGGTTTGATGGGCTTGGCTGGCTGGTTCTCACTTGAAGCCCTTCACACAGTTGACTTTATACAGTCAGATAATGGCTAAGGCCGGTATATATACCTACAGCCAGGGCTGGGATGTCTAAAACAGTCTAGAGTTGGCTGGGTATCTCTATTCACAAGGCCTCTCCACGTGGCTAGCTTGGGCTTCCTCGTGGCTTAGCAATCAGAATAGTTGGACATCTTAGATGAAAGTCAACCAGGCAAGAACTGCAAGATTTCTTAGGATCTTGCTTCTAAAAGCATATGGTATCATTTCCTTTGTATTCTGTTGGTCCAAATTGTTACAGGTCAGGCCAGAGTCAGGAAGTGGAGTTATGGGCTCTATGTCTCTGTGAGGGAAGAGCTCAAAGTACATCAAGAGAAGGAATTGGTGAAGACCACCTTAGAGACAAGTCACCACACCAGGATTTGACCCTAAACAACCTGACTCCAACCTTTGTGTATTCAACCATTATGTTCTACTGACTTCACATAAAACAGACACAGTCATACCATGCTCCTGGTGGTTGTGTAAGATAGAATGGGGTACAAAGGAGGAAGTGATTAGCTCTGCCTCAGTAGGTCAGGGAAGGCTTCCCAAAGGAAACTCCCCTTAGTGTGGAGGACAGATTACAACTGCATTGGGTAGCATTCTATATGATCCCTATATTCTATGAAGTGACAAAAGCTGAAGGCAAGAGACAGCTCAGAGGCAGCATGTGGAAAGCCACTGACCTGGAAAAGAGGAGCCATGAAGTCCAGTCCCAGCTCTGCCCCATTGTACTTCTGGGACCTTGAGAGGAACCAGTAGACCAAGAAGGGAAAGAAATAGGGGTCTCAGGCCTTTCCAGAATATCACAGAGTGGAATTTCTGACTGTGTTATGCTTCCCTCCCCCCCCCCCAGATTGGAGACCCGCACCTGGTGATCTGTATGGACTGCTCAGCAGACACCATGACCAACCGCCTTCTCCAGAGGAACCAGAGCAGCCCTCTGGTAGAAAACAACACCACCACCATTGCCAAGCGCCTTGAAACCTACTACCGAGCATCCATCCCTGTGATTGCCTACTATGAGATGAAAACACAGCTACATAAGGTGAAACATTTCACTTCTTTTCTCCAAAATGAGCCAGTTACCCCTCCCCCTTTTTCTTTTTTCAAGAAAAGAAAAAAACGGTAAATTTTGGTCAAGGGATCTGGGAATTAGAGCTGCATACAGCTGCACCATTTGAGCCAAAATATTTACTCTCTTCACCTTTGTATAAATCAAAGTTAATTATCTGTCATAATACAGACCATAAAAAGTTGGTCATACAGTTCTCACAGATGCCATTAAATTTGCTAAGAACAACTCCTTTTTCCAGTATAGAGCAAGGGAAGGAGGAAGGCATGGATGAGGCATAAAGTTCTGTCTTCTAGACCTCAGCTGAATAGATGGCCCAAAAGGCCTCTTCTAGATTTAAGATGCAGTGACTTTGAATCTCCAGATTTTTACACAGTTCATAATTGGCACTTGGAATTCTTGCAATAACTGTTATTGAGAAAAGCAGCATTTGGAGCCAAGAGGGCAGGTAGTTTGGTACAACAGTGAAAATACTGTGGGGAAATGTGGATAGTGTCAACCTAATGATCACAGGTGATAATCCCTGGTGAATCACCATTAATTTCATGAATTTGGGAAAACTACCCAGTCCCCCTTCATCCACTCATCTAAAAAACATGTCTGAAGCACTCCTGTGGGCCATCCATTGCCCTAGGGGTTTGGATACAGAAAATAGATGCAGTTCTTGCCTGCTAGAGCTTCAGGTTTTAGTAGGGGAGATAGACAAACCTCTGATCACAATATAGGGTCAAAGTGAGCACATAGTGAGTTCCAGGGGCCCTTGAAACCAGTCTAAAGGGACAGGAAAGGCATCAAGGAAGGTCACTGGAGAACTAAGAGGGGTGATGTGAAAGGAGCAGGGCACCCCACACAGAAGGAGCCCCAAGTGAAAAAGGTCAGGAGGAACAAGGAACTCAGCTTGGCTGTGACACAAAGTGCCAAGGAAAAGAGGAACAAGAGATGGAGATGGAGAGAGAAGCATGGACCGGATCAGGATGACCCTCATGCAGAGGCAAGTAACTGTCCTGTTGTTGATGGGACAGGGGCAGACACAATCAGGAGTTGAGACAGAATGTTCAGTCCATCACCCTTGTGGAGAACCGATCCTGAGAAGGTAGGGCCAGGAGACCACTGGGAGGGTGGGACCCAAAGCACAATAGAGAAAGTGGACACCTACTTTCTGCTATTCACAGGAAGTTAGTAGGAGACATCAGTCATAAATAACACACTTGTCTCTGAAGCAGCTACATCAATTCTTTGGCAGTAACCATTGATCATGAATCTCATCTTCTAAACCTGTTAATGGTCATTTTCCAGAATCCTAGGAACTTATCCCTGGGTGTAGAAGTCTGAAAGGTGCCCCTTGATGTAACTCAGGGATATCAAATACATGGCATGAGAGCCACCATCCCCAGCTTCCATAACCAAGGCAGACATTGCTAATCCACTCTTTCCTGCAGGACCCAGATGTGGCCTCTGAATGTTTGTTAGCACAGCACTCAGGCTGCTACTACCAATTAATAGGACTTGATATGCAAGATGAAATCTATTTGCCCTGCTTTGTGTAACCTCTGGTTGCCACATAAAAACAAACAAAAAACTTACATTAAAAAAACAAGCAAAAAAAAAAAAAAGTACATTATGTAAGAACAGAGTCTTAAGAATTCAGTGTTGCAAAAGCCTTTACAAGATTAGTGATTTCCACCCTTTGTGCAGCCTGGAACACATAAGAAAATTATCCAGATAGAAGAGAATTTCTTCCATTTTTGATGTGTACAGGTGAAAAAATCCCTAAGTAATTGAGAGCTTAACCACTGGCAGAGTCAGAAAATCTCTTTTCTCCCCCTCGTGTATCATTCCAACCTAAATTCTACACACTCACAAATGATTGGGACGTGGATACAGGACTGAGTTCTCAGATAAATCTGAGTTCTGGATTCCTCCCCAGAAATATCTAAGTTAGTGGAAAATGAAGTTTCCAGTTCCATTGGAATCATCTCATCAGCTTTCCATGCATTTTGGAGACACTGGCAGCTGGGTCTGCAGTGAGGTGACATTTATGATCCGCTTAGCAAATATTTAAGACTGACTCCAGAGCAGTGTGGCTCCAGGCCGCAAGACTCCCAGGGGGCCTCTCAGAGGAAGTGCTTTGTGCCTTTGTGCCACTGCCTCTGCCCAACTGGATGAAGGAGCTCCCCAACTTTGTGGGGTTGGGGGGCACAGCAAGGGTTCTGGGTGCAGGGAAGTGAGACTTGTTTGCGGATGCCTGTGGGGTTTGCCAGTGGTGGGGCTACCTGGGGACTGGAGGAGAAGCAGGGGAAGGGGACAAGCTTGGGGAAGAGGAAACCCTCTGTCCCTTCATGCTCTCTGGGCTCTGGGCTCCTGTCCCGGCTTCTTTTTTGTTGTTTTTTTTTTAATTTTCTTTTTTATTTTTTAAAATTTATATCCAACTTAGTTAGCATATAGTGAAACAATGATTTCAGAAGTAAATTCCTTAATGCCCCTTACCTATTTAGCTCATCCCCCACTCCCACAATCCCTCCAGCAACCCTCTGTTTGTTTTCTATATTTAAGAGTCTCTTCTGTTTTGTCCCTTTCCCTGTTTTTATATTATTTTTGTTTCCCTTCCCTTATGTTCATTTGTTTCTCTCTTAAAGTCCTCAGATGAGTGAAGTCATATGATTTTTGTCTTTCTCTGACTAATTTCACTTAGCATAATTCCCTCCAGTTCCATCCACATAGTTGCAAATGGCAAGATTTCATTCTTTTTGATTGCCAAGTAGAAATCCATTGTATATATATACACCACATCGTCTTTATCCATTCATCCATCGATGGACATTTGGGCTCTTTCCATACTTTGGCTATTGTTGATAGTGCTGCTATAAACATGGGGGTGCATGTGTCCCTTCAAAACAGCACACCTATATCCCGTGGATAAATGCCTAGTAGTGCAATTGCTGGGTCGTAGGGTAGTTCTATTTTTAGAATTTTGAGGAACCTCCATAGTGTTTTCCAGAGTGGCTGCACCAGCTTGCATTCCCACCAATAATGCAAAAGAGATCCTCTTTCTCCGCAGCCTCGCCAACATCTGTTGTTGCCTGGGTTGTTCATGTTAGCCATTCTGACAGGTGTAAGGTGGTATCTCATTGTGGCTTTGAGTTGCATTTCCCTGATGATGAGTGACGTTGAGCATTTTTTCATGTGTCAGTTGGCCATCTGGATGTCTTCTTTGGAGAGGTGTCTATTCATGCCTTTTGCCCATTTCTTCACTGGATTATTTGATTTTTGGGTGTTGAGTTTGAGAAGTTCTTTCTAGATTTTGGATACTACCCCTTTATCTGATATGTCATTTGCAAATAACTTCTCCCATTCTGTCAGTTGCCTTTTAGTTTTGCTGATTGTTTCCTTCGCTGTGCAGAAGCTTTTTATTTTGATGAAGTCCCAATAGTTCATTTTTGCTTTTGTTTCCCTTGCCTCTGGAGACGTGTTGAGTAAGAAGTTGCTGCAGCCAAGGTCAAAGAGGTTGTTGCCTGCTTTCTCCTCAAGGATTGTGATGGCTTCCTGTCTTACATTTAGGTCTTTGATCCATTTTGAGCTTATTTTTGTATATGGTGTAAGAAAGTGGTCCAGGTTCATTCTTCTGCATGTCACTGTCCAGTTTTCCCAGCACCACTTGCTAAAGAGACTGTCTTTATTCCATTGGATATTCTTTCCTGCTTTGTCAAAGATTAGTTGGCCATAAGTTTGTGGGTCCATTTCTGGTTTCTTCTTTCTGTTCCATTGATCTGAGTGTCTGTTCTTGTGCCAGTACCATACTGTCTTGATGATTACAACTTTATAGTATAGCTTGAAGTCCAGGATTGTGATGCCTCCTGCTTTGGTTTTCTTTTTCAAGATCGCGTTGGCTATTCAGGGTATTTTCTGGTTCCATACAAATTTTAGGATTATTTGTTCTAGCTCTGTGAAGAATGCTAGTGTTACTTTGATAGGGATTGCATTGAATATGTAGATTGCTTTGGGTAGTATCGGCATTTTAACAATATTTGCTCTTCCTATCCAGGAGCATGGAATCTTTTTCCACTTTTTTGTTTCTTCTTCAATTTCTTTCATAAGCTTTCTATAGCTTTCAGCGTATAAATTTTCACCTCTTTGATTAGATTTATTCCTAGTTATTTTATGGTTTTTGTTGCAACTATAAATGGGATCGATTCCTTGATTTCTCTCTCTGTCGCTTCATTGTTGGTGTATAGGAATGCAACCGATTTCTGTGAGTTGATTTTATATCCTGCAACTTTGCTGAATTCATGGATCAATTCTAGCAGTTTTTTGGTGGAATCTTGTGGGTTTTCCATATAGAGTATCATGTCATCTGCGAAGAGTGAAAGTTTGACCTCCTCCTGGCTGATTTGGATGCCTTTTATTTCTTTGTGTTGTCTGATTGCAGAGGCTAAGACTTCCAATACTATGTTGAATAACAGTGGTGAGAGTGGACATCCCTGTCTTGTTCCTGACCTTAGGGGGAAAGCTCTCAGTTTTTCCCCATTGAGGATGATATTAGTGTTGGGTCATTCATATATGGCTTTTATGATCTCAAGGTATCCTCCTTCTACCCCTAGTTTCTTGAGGATTTTTATCAAGAAAGGATACTGTATTTTGTCAAATGCTTTCTCTGCATCTATTGAGAGGATCATATGGTTCTTGTCCTTTCTTTTATTGATGTGATGAATCACATTAATTGTTTTGTGGCTATCGAACCAGCCCTGCATCCCAGGTATAAATCCCGCTTGGTCGTGGTGAATAATTTTTTTAATGTATTGTTGGATCTGGTTGGCTAATATCTTGTTGAGGATTTTTGCATCCATGTTCATCAGGGAAATTGGTCTATAGTTCTCTGCCCTGGCATCTTGCAACAGCTTCATCTCCCCCTGGATTCTAAGTGACAGTTTCATGTTCTTTGGATTGTTAGCACCTCCTCCCCCATCTCGTTGGTTTATTGAACCCAAGGCAGGGTCGCATACCATCCAGGTGGGTTCTTGGATCATTTAAGGAGTTTTCTTAAAATTAGGTAGGAGTGGAGAATGCACTTCTAGATGCAAGCAAGACAAATCAGTAGTTCAGTGAGATTTACTTAGGTATTAGAGACACATCATGGGCCAGCCCAGAAATAGACCACCCTGCACAAGCACTTCCTTCAGGCCTCCGTGTTGCCCAGTTACCCATCGGCTGACACCCCTGCCTAACGACGGTCAGCTCTTTTGGCCACCAGCTAGCTGAAAAAAGTGCGATGCAATTTCAGACAAAGGTACCCAAAAAGTAAAGGGGAATTTGCACAGCCACTGCCTTACTATTTATGCCTTTATTATGCCATCATTATGCAACACAGTTAGAACTCCTTAGAACATAAACCAGGGGATAGAGGCATACGTGATACAGATGATCCCCTGACTTTCCAAGTGTTTTCCCTGTCTCATAAAGGCAGCTTTGCTCTGCATCTGAGAAACAGAACTTTTCTTCATCCACTCTCTTCTCCCTGTGCTCAGGGCAGACATCATTAATCAACCGTGGCACTGCTTTCCTATGAGTCTGGACAGCTGCCATAGAAACTGTCCCAACACAGCAGTAGGATAGCCACACCCACTCACTAGAATTAACCCCTAAAAGGAAGCGTTTATTTTGTCTTGAGTGAGAGGATTCATTGTTTAAGAAGAAAGAAAATAAGGAAGGATGGAAGAAAGGAGGGAAGGAAGGAAGGAAGGAAGGAAGGAAGGAAGGAAGGAAGGCAGGCAGTAAGGAATAAAAACTGAAATATAGCAATTTAGGGTAAAAAGCACAGCAACTGGCCAAAGACCTTTGGTGGAGAAAATACTGCCCTGGACCTCAGAAAGCCTGATGTGTTGTGTGAAGGAGCTTTGTGAATTTGGGTGAGTGATTTCACTGTGTAACCTCTCCCTTCTTCATCCTAAACTAAGATGGATGGACAGAATAGGACCTCCTGGACTCCTCCAGGCCTATCACCTTATATTCTTTCTATATAAGAAGATTATAGATTTTTGTTCTTTTTTTTATTTGAGAGAAAGAGTGTGCACACAAGGCAGGGAGAGGGGCAGAGACAATGGCAGAGGGAGGGAGGGAGGGAGAGAGAGAGAGAGAAAGAGAAAGAGAAAATTTTAAGCAGGCTCCATGCTTAGCCAGAGCCCAACTCAGGGCTTAATCCCATGACCTTAACCCAGGGCTTAATCATGACATGAGCTGAAATCACAAGTCGGACACTCAAGACTGAGCCACCCAGACGCCCCTATATTATTTTCTAATCATAAAAGTAATACAAACTTATTTTAGAAAATATAAAAACTAGGTAGAGCCACCACTCAGAGGCAAACATTCTAGAGTATTTCCTCCAAAACTTTATTTATTTATTTATTTATTTATTTATTTATTTATTTATTTACTATTTTTTTATAAGTTTTTTTTTTTAATGTTTATTTTTGAGACAGAGAGAGACAGAGCGTGAGCAGGGGAGGGGTACAGAGAGAGAGGGAGACACAGAATCCGAAGCAGGCTCCAGGCTCCGAGCTGTCAGCACAGAGCCCGAGGCGGGGCTCGAACTCAAGGACTGCGAGATCGTGACCTGAGCCAAAGTCGGACGCTTAACCGACTGAGCCACCCAGGTGTCCCTGTTTCCTCCAAATCTTACTGCTATGAATTTTTAAAACATGATTGTAGCTGTAGATCTATCGATTAGGGCTCCTTGCTTGTAGGTAAGAGCCACCAACTCCAGCCTGACCCAAAACACAAAACTTGATGATAAGCTCTGCAGTCCACGGCTGAAACACAGCAGGCCCAAGAAGGCTGTGGGACCAGGTCTCTCTTGCTTTTCACACATGCCTTCTTCTCTCGTCATCCGGATTTTTCTTTCTTTGGCCCAGAAGCCAGAATATGGCCACCCTACAAGCGCTGCGTCCACATGTGAGCACAACAGCTCCAAATTCAGGCAGAAATGTTGTGAATTGCTTTGCTTTGCTCACAGCCTTCTCCCTGCTCCTCTCTGGCCAGGCAGGTGTGGTCATTTGTTGTGTGATACTTTGTTGAGTGCGCACTGCATGTCAGATACTATTCTCGGTGCTGGGGACACAGCAATAACCAAGATAAACCCCTCACTGAAAAGGTAAAAATGGCACATAAGAAAGTAAAATAATTGCTGATAGGATCATCTCTATGCATAAAACAGAGTAAGGTGTTGGGGGTGAGTATTTTAGGTGGGTGTGTTGGGAAAGTCTCCGAGGAGGTAGCATTTGCATTAAAACCTGACCCATATACACACACATGGCTGCCTGGGACTCCTCCCTGGGAACTGGGTGGGGGATAAGGTATTCCCAGAAGAGAAGGGCTTGTTGTGAGCTGGGAGAAACGCCAGAAATAGCTACCTCCAGTGGCATATGCAGAACTGTATAAACTGATACTTCAAACTTTTCTTTTTGCTAACTATAAAAAGTAACCGCTACTTTTAAAAAAGAAATACACTTTAAAATCTAAGAGTATAAAGATAAGAATTCTTCTGTCCAAAGATAACCTAACTCAGGAACATTTTGATACATTTCTTACATTTGTTTTTCTCCACTTGTTTCATACTTTTTCTTCATGGTATAATCAGCCCAGAAACACCCCAGGCCATAGATGAAGAGGGCTTGATAACAGATGATAACTGTCCCTGGGCTATTTATTAGTCTTAATTAAAAAAAAAAAAAAAAAAAAGGAGGGGCCGCCTGTGTGGCTCAGTCAGTTAAGCGTCCCACTCAATCTCTGCTCGGGTCATGATCTCACCATTCATGGGATCAGCCCTGTGTCCGGTTCCTCACTGACAGTGAGGAGCCTGCTTGGGATTCTGTCCCCCTCTCTCACTGCCCCTGTGCCACTCCCTCTCTCTCTCAAAATAAATAAATAAACTTAAAAAAAGAAAAAAAAAGAGGCCAATGACTCATTACATATGCAGTTTTACAGATGCAGGAAATCGAGTTCCTTGGCAACTCTCTCTGCTTTTATAGAGGAGAAATTAAGTTTCTTGTTGGGCAATTTTTCTGCTACAGTGTCCCAACTTCATAAAGAGTTTAGCCATTTTTAGTAAGTCCTGAAATAGTGCAACACCCATTGTTGTTCTGGGTAGTCATCCAACCTAACAGGGGACTTCTTGTGAACCCAGAGATAAAGAATGAGAAATGCAGCTGCTGGCACTACCATGGAAGGAGTGGAGGCAGAAGGCACCTAAGGTCAGACTTCACCCCTTAATAGACTGGATCCCTAAGTGTGCAGTCTAACACAAGCAAAGGAAAACCCAAAATTACTTTTATACTTTGAATTCTCTGTACTTGAGTTCTTAAATTTTCCTTAAAGTTTATTTATTTTGAGAGAGAGAATGTGTGTGAGTGGGAGAGGAGCAGACAGAGAGGAAGAGAGAAAATCCCAAGCAGGCTCTGAGGTGTCAGCACAGACCCCAGCTTGGGGCTCGATCCCACAAACCATGAGATCATGACCTGAGCCGAGATCAAGAGTAAGAATCAGACCCTTAACTGACTGAGCCAGCCAGGTGCCCCTTGAGTTCTTAATTTTGATTCTTCCTTCGGTTGGCTAAAATAACTCAAACTGGTTTTTAGTTCAATTTTTCTGTGAACATCTGAGAATATTGCTTTAGTGGCTTTATACACACATATCAGTGTCACTGAATATAAAACTTTTAGGTCATGATATATTTCTATCAAAATGGAGAAAACATGCTCCACTGTTTTCAAGCATTTAGTGTTATGGAGGAAAAGGCACAGACAAATTCGGAAGTCAACTTTTTTCAGCTGGTATCTTTAAAGAGTTTTTTTTTTTTTCAATTTTTCCATGTCATTCAAAACGTGTGTCCAGATATCAGTCTCACTTCACCGATTCCCACTGGCAGAGACACCTTTTTTTTGTTTGTTTAACTTGAGAGTTTGGGGTAATTATTCTTTGATTATTTTTTATGTACCTTATTCCTTTTTTCTCCTCAAAACTCCTCAAAAACATAAAATTCTTAGATCTCACTCTGTTCCTTCTATATTAGCTCTGTCCTAGAGAAATATAATGTGACCCATATATGCAATGTTAAGTTTTCTAGTAGCCATATTTTAAACACTAAAAAGAGGGGCACGTGGGTGGCTCAGTCGGTTAAGCATCTGACTTGGGCTCAGCTCATGATCTCTTGGTTTGTGGTTCTGAGCCCCATGTCGGGCTGTGTGCTGACAGCTCACAGCCTGGACCCTGCTTCAGTTTCTGTGTCTCCCTCTCTCTCTGCCCCTCCCCAGGTTGTGCTCTGTCTCTCTCTCAAAAATGAATAAATGTTTTTTTAAAAATTTAAACAGGGAAAAGAAACGGGTGATGCTGATGTTGTTATCAAGTCTTTGAAATCCAGTGTGTATTTGAGCTGACAGCACAGCTCAGTCCAGAGTAGCCACACACCTCAAGTGCTCGAGAGCAACACATGGCAGTGATTTCTGCATTGGAGAGCACAGTTCTCAATCTATAACCCACTCTGTTGTTTTCATTTCTGTGGTCTCGACTTTCTAGGAAAAAACCCCAAATGTGTCTTCCACCATTCCGGTTCAGCTTTTCACACTATTGTTCCTGCTCCCTAGTTACCAGTATTTATCTTAATTCTCATGTGTGTTTTCTGTTTGCCCCGGCTCATTCTTTTCTTCTCATGCTGTTGCCTTTTCACCAAGCCTGTTCTCATTTCATGACTGCCTGCTCTTACTTCATAGCAGCCATGTCTTCTTACATACAGTTTAAACTAGCAGTAGTATCCATTAACTTTCCCTCCTGTGTGTTTGTATAGCACTGTTTCTTTCTCCATCTTTGTATTTATCATGCTTCATTATAATTACTTCTTTACATGTCTGTGGCCACCAATGGAAAGTAAATTCTGTAGTGGGAAGAATTAGGTCTGTCTCGTTCACACCTTTATCCCCAGAGTGTAGCATAATGCCTGGCACATGAGAAAAAAAAAAAAGTACTCAATAAATATTTATTGTTGAGTATTTAAAAAATTGTATTTAAAACTTTTCTAGTTTCTATATTATATGATTATCAGAGATCTTCTTTCCTTCTGAATCTCTGGAATAGTGTGCCCTTTGTCTGTTTCTAGTTTTTTTCCCCCCAGAAACCTCAGTTTGTTTAAGTTTACACATCCTCTATATTCTGATTATCTATCGCTGTGTAACAAGCCATTCCACAACTTAGTGGCATAAATCAACAGCCGTTACTTGATAGTTGTGGCTTCTGTGCTCCGGGAGTTTGGAAAAAGCACAGTAGGGATGGTACTTCTTGGCTCCATGGTATTTGGGGCTCAGCTGGGATGACTCAAACTGGGGGCTGCCACGGAGAGGGCTGCTATGTCCAATTCAAAGATGGAACCTCATTCACATGTCTGGTGCCTGAACCGGGCTGGCTTAGCTGGAACAGCCAGACACCTGCACATGACCTCTCTAGAACGGCTTGCACTTCTCACAGCACTGCTCCTGGGTTCCAAAGGGTGGTGCCCCAACGGGAGCCTCCAGTGAGTGAATGTTCCCAAAGGCCAAGGCAGGAGCTGCAAGGCTTCTTCTGGCCACACCGAGATCACACAGCCTCACTTCTACTGCATTCTATTGGTTCTAAGAATGTCCCTAAGGCCAGCCCAGGTTCAAGGGGAAGGGGATTATAGTTCATCTCTTGATGAGTGAGTAGCAAGGTCATATTCAGAAGAGTATGTAGGGGGGCGCCTGGGTGGCTCAGTCAGTTAAGCGGCCGACTTCGGCTCAGGTCATGATCTCGCGGTCCGTGAGTTCGAGCCCCGCGTCGGGCTCTGTGCTGACAGCTCGGAGCCTGGAGCCTGTTTCGGATTCTGTGTCTCCCTCTCTCTGACCCTCCCCCGTTCATGCTCTGTCTCTCTCTGTCTCAAAAATAAATAAACGTTAAAAAAAATTAATTAATTTAAAAAAAAAGAAGAGTATGTGGGGTGGGAGATATTGTTGCAACCATCTTTGGAAACTATAATTTGCTATGTCCTTCAATTAGGAGGTGGGGTGGAAGGGAATCTCATGGCCCACATGATGTACAGGTGATTGTTAATCTCACTTTTTGTGTGCTTGAGGACCAGCGGCACTCAGGTCTGTTCCTGTTGGATCTCATGCTGGAAGGCACACTGGGGTGCATCAGGAAGGCTCACACCAAATGTGGGATTTGGGGGTTGAGGCGCGCTGAGCAGGGACCACTACCACCCCGAGATGCACTTGCTCCTATGCCTCTTCCTGCTTCCCCTCCTGCATCAGGATCCATCCTTTGGGACATGTTCCCCCCTCTCTCTTTAGTTGTTCTTTTGGTAACACAATCTTAAATTAGATTTAGAAAAAGATGTCCTGGTGGGACTTAGGGAGAACCGCTCTTGTCTTTGAAAGTCGTAACCACATAGCAGAATGGCAGATGCCGACTTTTCTGGTCATTTTCTAAGTCAGGAGCAGATTATGGAATCTAATTCCACTGGCAATAGGTAGCAATCCAAGTTTTCAGAATTCTGTAGCCATTCATCTTTTTCTGGGTCTCCATGGGTATTTTGGTGGGAAACTGGGAGAGGCTATAGCAAGGGATGCTCACCAGATCCTATGCCCCAGGAGGTGAGAGGGGGTTTCTCTTCAGATTCTCTGAAGATCAAACAGACTAAGGAGAGAAAAGCATTAGCAGGTGATTCAGTGGTCCCAGCTGTGTTAAAACTGTCAAGTGTTCACATTGGTGGCTGGGATTAGGTTTATTTCAAAGGATTTTTTTAAATTACTAAAGTAATAAGTACTTAATATAATAAGCAAGGAGTAGAAGTATCTATGTGTATATGTGTGTATAAATGTATATATAAATAAAACAATTAGCAATGCCTTAATACCTCCAACCTTACTCCCCTCGAATACCCAGCATGAACAGTTTACTGTGTATCTTTCTACCTTCCCTCCCCAATCCTACTCTTCCTCCTCCTTGTCTCTCTACCCCCCCCCCCCACACACACACTCTGTCCCTCTCTCTCTCTCTCTCTTACTCTCTCATTCTCTGACCCCGACCAGTCTACTTTGTATAAATACACATACCCCATGGTGGAAAGTTCTGATTTCATGAAAATACTATCCTGTACACATTTCTCTGGAAGCCAATACAGACGTCACAGTGTTTTCTTTTTAGTAGTCATGTAATATTCTATAACATGGATATCCTATAATTTGTTCAACCGGTTTGTTTCTAGTTTGGTTGTTTTGTCTACTACTAACAACTGTGCAGGAACTGGAACACCCTTATTTGGGCTTTTGTGTCTAGTAGGAGAGATTGTTGAGATATTTTAAGCAGTCTTTTTTTAACCCATTCGTTTGCACTTCCTTCTCTCTCCCTGTCCCCCTGAGAAGAGGTTTTTGAATGCAGAAAAGCTTCTGGACTTCTCAGTTCCTGGCTATTTGGCTTCTTCTATCAATGCCCCTCCCCCGCTGAGTTTGCTTCTCAGTTCTGAGTGTGAAGCGTGCCGGGTTCGGGCTGGAGCTGCCCTGGGTGAGTGCCAGTAGCAGCCTGGGTTTGGAGACAGCTCTCCATCCTGCTTGCCTGCCCAGTAAAAAGAGGTGCACAAAAGGGCAGGTGACTTCAAGGAGCCCCAAGGTTCTGTCCTCTCACCTGACAAATGAGGCATAAATCTTCCATCTGTCTCCCAGAGTCTTAAGAAACTCATTCTTCATTATTCTGCCTGACTAGTCTTCTCTCCACCCCCCCCCCCCCCCCCCCCCGTCCTTCCTGTCAGGCCTGCACTAGATTCCCCGCAAAGAGCTTTTGATTCAGTGCAATCTGCTTTGCTCCCCTGTGGTCCTGTTGAAATGAGTTGTGCTCAGTGCGTGTCTGCATCCTGCCTCCCAGAACAGTAGGCAGAAGACAACTCCAGACCCCGTGCTCTTCTATTCACTTTCTTGATTTCCTTTCCCTGTGGTTGCTCCAGTCACATGGCAGGCTCTGCCTTTGGCCAGCTCAGGGCAGTCCATTCACTGGGCTTCACTTTAATTCACATCTCCAGGAGCCCCTGCCGTGGATTCTAGAAGCCAACAGAAGACTGGGGCATCTCTGATGTCCAAGGCATGGTGGTTAATGCCAGGAATTCCGAGAGGAAAAGACACCCATGAAATTCTGCACCACAGCAAAGTGGTAAATATAGTAATAAGATTTACAGAATGTTCTGGGCCTTTGGGAGTACCGAACCTGGAAAGGTAGGTGAGGGCTTCAGAGAAAAGACGACATTTGAACAGGTCCTAAAGGATGAATACAAGTTCATAACGGACAGGAGAGAAGGAGACAAAGGCACTGACACCTGGAAGAGCCCAAGAATGTTAGCACAAGATGTAGCTAGTGCAGAGCCGATGAACAAAAGCAGTAACACACTAGACCAGAAAGCAAGGCTGAGGCAAGACCATGAAGGACCTGAATCCATTCATTCATTCCTCCTTCATTCAACAAATTTTCTAGCCCAGCATGGTCCAACAGAAATAGACATACATAGATTTAAAATTTCCTAGTAGTCACATTAACAAGAAAAAAATAAGTAGAACCAAATGAAATGAGCTCGAAAATAGATTTTATTGAACCTGATATATCCTAAGTCTTAGCTTCTCAACATGCCATCAATATAAAAATTATGAGATACTTTATTTTCTAATATGTCTTCAAAATCCAGTACTTAAGCATAACACAATTCAGATGCTAAATTTTCATCAGAAATAGATTGTATTTATATTCCATAAAATTTGTGGTTAAAATGGCAGATCTCACATACTCGAGTTGTTCCAATATATTTTTGAATTTTCTAATAAGGGAGTCCAAGTACCAGTTTTAAAAGTTAGATTAATTTTAACTACATAGCATTAAAAAGTCAGCTCCTCGGTTGTACTGGCTGCCTTTCAAGTGTTCAGAAGCCCCCTGTGGCTACTGCATTGGATAGTACAGTTCTAGACCATCTTAGAAAGTTCCAACTAAATACTGCTGGTATTTTAAACAGGGAAATGACTGATCAGATATGTTTTAGAATTTTGTGGATGTCTATGAAAAGAGCTGCCAGCCAAATTTAAACTTCAGACAAAATTGGGAGGAAGAGGAAAAAGAAGGAAAGATTTTAAATGCTTGTGCTTTGGAAAATCCTATGTACAGAGAAGCCATTAATATGCAGATTATAAATCAGCCTAAAAAATTTTTTTTTAACGTTTATTTATTTTTGAGACAGAGAGAGACAGAGCATGAATGGGGGAGGGTCACAGAGAGAAGGAGACACAGAATCTGAAACAGGCTCCAGGCTCCAAGCTGTCAGCACAGAGCCCGACACGGGGCCTGAACCCTCGGACCGTGAGATCATGACCTGAGCCAAAGTCGGACGCTTAACCGACCAAGCCACCCAGGCGCCCCGAAATCAGCCTAAAATTGTTGCTAACGCTCGTCCTAAAAGCTCTCTAAAGTAAAGGTATACATAGCCCTCTTGTTTTCTACGGCCTTGAGAATAAGGAGAAATCTGTGTCCCGACTGGATATGTGAATTGGAGGAAGCGTCATTTACATAACCCTAACTTTTGAAGAATGCATCCGATGCTCGGCCCCAGACAGCACGCAGGTGCTGCATATTAAGGGCTTTGCCTTTGCGGAGCCTCGTCTGGTGGTGAGGGATCCCTGCGGTGTGAGGCTCCGTCTGGCTCAGAGGACAAGATGAAAAGAGTAAGAGGGTGGTGCACACAACAGTCGTAAACCAGTGGCAGCCTGGGTCAGTCTCAGAAGCCCCATGGCGCCAGTACATGAAAAACAAAACTAAAACTCCAGCCCTTTTTGTAACAGCGTGGGAAATTCAGGAGAAACACAACTAGACCTGGGCAGTGTTGGAACCAGCCGTTTTATGGTTTACAGATTCACTTCACAGAATGAAAGAGAAGGAGTAGACAAAGCCTGCAATTCCTAAGGCAGTGTAACTACTTTCCTAATTTAGCAGTATGTTCTGCTGACTGCGGGAAATATTATCACTGACTGCTCTCCTTTGAGAAGTCAGGTGAAAACTCAGAAATTCAATCCTATTTCCTATTCACTTGCTGGTAGCTTTTTTTTTCTTTTATTGTTAAAAAAAATACTTCCTCTACTGATCACTTATTGCAGGATTTTACATTAAGTCTTTGACTCAAAAAGATAGGTTCTTAAAGTCAAAAGCACATCCACTTATCTAGGTTTCAATTAAATGAAATACATTAAAGCTTCATACATTCTGACTCTGCTGATTCAGAATTGGGGGTCTTTTAAGTTTGCTCAATTACTGAGGAAGTCCCCTTCACACAAAACAGTCAGTTTACAGGACTCTTTTTCTTTTTCTTTTTTTAACGTTTATTTATTATTAAGAGACAGAGAGAGACAGAGCGTGAGCAGGGGAGGGGCAGAGACAGGGAGACACAGAATCTGAAACGGGCTCCAGGCTCTGAGCTGTCAGCACAGAGCCTGACACGGGGCTCGAACTCACAAGCCATGAGATCATGACCTGAGCCGAAGTCGGATGCTTAACTGACTGAGCCACCCAGGCGCCCCCAGTTTACAGGATTCTTATCTGTTCACTAAGGGTGTTAAACACTGGCACCCTGTTAGTGGATTTAAATTTGCTAAAGTTGTAAGCACTGAGAATGGTTTCTGTAACTTAAAATGCACTTAGTAAATTGGTTCTTTCCCATTTCTTTTGACTTACCCAGGAGTAACATGAAAATCTCTAAAAGTCCCTTATTGTTCTCTTAAAATATTCTCCGTGTGAGAATCCACTGAACAGGGGGACTAGAGACCTGCCACTAATGATGTCATGGACAGTGTAAACAATAAGCTAAGTGTTAATGGATCGCTACCTTCTTACCCATGCCCACTACATGGGGAAGGGAACCTGAGAGGGGCCAAGGAAAGTGAGTTAACAATCTTCCCTCCTTACAGGGTTTGATAAGGCAAGGGCAGGTTCAGCAGGGCAGCGAGCAGCAGCAGATTTGCTGAAAAGTGATGTTAGGAAGGCAGGCATTCCAAAGCATGTCTTGTACATGCAGGTTAAAGATAAGGCATTATGGGGCCAGAAAAAGGAACACAGTAATGACACCCATACAACATGGGTGAACCATGAAGACAGTGCTTAGTGAAAAATAAAAATTAAAAAAACCCATACACTATGTGATTCCATTTATAGAAAATGTCCAGAATAGGTGAATCTATGGAGGCACAACCTCCTCCCGACCTATTTTTCCAGCCTCCTGTTCTCCTTCCTCCAACTCAAGCAGCATTTGCTCTGTCCCCAACAAAGACCCACTGATCCCTGAAAACTCCAGGTGCTTGCAGACTTCTATCCCTTTGCACATGGTGGTCTCTCCACAGAGAAGGCTCTCATTATCTTCAAATACATATCCACTCCAGGCTCAGCTTGACTGGCAACACCAAACTAAACTCAACAGTCCTGATGCCCACTGATGGGCGCCTGATCCCCACAAAAACGTGAACTGAGATTTGGAATAGCATAGAGTATCAGAGCTGGAACCGAACCTGGAGGTTACACGTCTGTCGTCAGTCCCTTTATAGAACAGAGGAGGAAACTGAGGCACCAGGAGGATGAATGTCTAGTCCGAGTCCTGAAGCCGACTGGGGATTAGTACAGGTATCATGGCTCCTACTACAGTGCTCTTTGCCTTGCACTTCAACCCTCCTGCAATTTTTTGACTAAGCAAACATTTATCAGCTTCTGTGTACCCGTTTGATTGTATCAACTCATACTTTAAAAACCCTTACGTAATTCCCATTATCATGTAACAGAATCTATAAGCCTCTTTATGATCAACACAGGCCTACCATTCCAGCTTCACTCCTTGTTGCCCCAACCAAATTCAGCCAAGCATCCATTTGGAGCTGGTGGACATATTCTAATGTGGTCGGGAAGTGTAAGGACTTTGGAGTCAGAGACCTTGGTTTCCACCAGGTCCCTGCCACTTACTTAGCTGTATGACCTTGGGAAATTTAATTCATCTTTCAGAGCCTCAGTTTTGTCATGTGTGAAATGGGGATACTATCTGTCCTCCCAAGATCACTGTCAGAATTACCTGTTTAAAAACCGCTTTTTTATGGAATGGAATGGAATGGAATGAGAGCCAGTGAGGAGGCGAGGGACTCAGGGAGGGAGGAAGAGAGCGAGCCAGGGAGGGGGCGAAGGAAGACTTCAGAGATGATGAGAGGGAGGGAAGAAGGAAGTGAGCTGGCAAGTAAGGGCGGAAGTGAAGCAAGAGCAGAGGTAGAAAAACATTTTAATTAAAATATTTTATTTAAAAATAAAAGCACTTATGCTTCTGTAGTGCTGCTGCTGCTGCTGACGACGATTTTCCTCAGGAAACTCCCTGCCCTCCCAACATTGTGGAAGGTGTTCCTGTATCCACAGCTCCTGTGCTGGCCTCGAAACAGCATAAATTCCTGTTAATTCTTCATCTCTGTTCTTGAGCTGTGAGCTCTGTGAGAGCACGGTCATTGTGTCTTGTTCAGCTTGGTATCTCCAGCACATAATGTTAGCGCCCAGGAAATGTTTGTTGGTTGAAAGAAGAGGAAGGAGAGGTAAAACAAGAGGCAAGGTGCCATGAGGGACACACAGGGCAAAGCCGAAGTCTCTGCCCTCAGATGGAAAGCCTGTAGCCAGGGAGACAAGTTGCAGACTGCTGTCTTTGACTTTCCTAGAAGGAAGGGGTAGGACATGTTGGGGGAGGGTGCTTAAATTTTTTTTTAATTTTAATTTTTTCCTTATTGGGAGATGTATCACACACATGGTTATGCATAAAAGCCATATGTACAGTTTGGAGAATTATAAAACAAACACTGTGTAATCACCACACAGGCCCAGGAAGTAGGAAAGAATGGCAGAGGCTCCCTGGGTCTCCCCAGTCACCTCCTCCGTCCTCTCCCCAAGCAGGAGCCACTCCTGACTTTCATAATCATCTTCTTGCTTCTCTTTATGGTTTTATCACTTATGTATGGATCCCAAACCTACACAATGTAACTTTGCGTGTTCTTGGATTTTACAGAACTTGAATTGCACTGCATGCATATTCTTTCAAGACCCGCTTCTTTCCCTCACCACAACTTTGGGAGAGTCATCCCTGTTGTTCAACATAGTAGCTGTAGTGTTTCTTCCGTCACTATTCTAGTCCAGCGTGTGACTATGCCACAATTTATTTATCCATCTACTGCTCATGGACTTGTGTGATTTTTCCAGCTTGGGGCTATTACAAACGACACTTCTAGAAACACTGTTGTACCTATTTTCTGGGATATTTAAATGTGGTTTTTTAGTTTTGGTGTTTTGTTTTTGAGAACTTATTCTATCTCTGGAATCTGTGAAGTCTCTAGTGTTGTGAAATCGAAACTAGTTTGTGCAAAGAAGGTAGACAAGATTGGAAGAAATCAGTGTGGTCCAAGATAACCCACAGGGAAATCATCTGGAGAATTTGTTAAATATGCAGATTAGACGGCCCAGCCCAACCGCAGAAATGAGGACCTGTGGAGATGAAGGTTGAGAGTTGCACCTCAGCAGGCTCGCTGCCCGCCCCTCCCGCGGGTCCCGTGGGTCACCAGGTCTCCTCTTCCTGTGCCTGGGACATACCTCAGTGATTGGTACGATGCTGGGTCACTTTTTTTTTAATGTTTATTTTTGAGAGTGACAGAGAGTGTGAGGCGGGGAGGGGCAGAGAGAGAGGGAGACACAGAATCTGAAGCAGGCTGCAGGCTCTTGAGTGTGAGCACAGAGCCCAATACAGGGCTCCAACTCACGAACTGTGAGATCCTGACCTGAGCCGAAGTCAGATGCTTAACTGACGGAACCACCCAGGCATCCCCAACGTTGGGACATTTTGAGAGAGGAAGGGGTAGTTGTGCCTTAACACCCAGGAAGTCCGCTCCCTGCCACCTCCTCTGCTGTTGGCTCCTCGCAGTGGTGTGCCAGTAACGTCTGAGGGGACTCTGCACTTAGAACACCCGCAAGTGGAGGTCCCAGCTTTCTTTTTCTCTACATGCCAGCCCATGACCCAAAGCCCTATCTATGCCCATGACCCAAAGCCCTCGCCCATGACCCCACCTCGCCCATGACCCAAAGCCCTATGCCCATCCTGTCCAAACGCTCTAGAACACGGAAGTCTTTTAACTAATTCTAGTCTTTCCATGAGCCTTAACAATACTTTACCTCAACAAGGCACCTACATTTCGTTGTTTTAAACCAATTTTTAGTTTTAAATTCACAGCAAAAAGTATAAAGTACAGAATTCTCATGTAGCCCTGTCCCCAGACACACACACGACCACCCCTACCAGCCACATCCCACACAATGGTAGGTTCATCGATGAAACCTACATCAATACATCATTCTCAACATTAGTCCGGTTTATGTTAGGGTTCACTCCTGGTGTTCACACCCTTGGATTTTGACAAATGTTCATTGACATGTATCCACCATTCACTACTGTAACAGTCCTGTTTGTCCCACCTAGTCATTCCTCTTTGGCCACAACCCGATCTTTTTACTGTCTCCGTAGTTTTGCCTTTTTGAGAATGTCGTATGGTATGGAGTCTTTCCAGATTGGCTTCTTTTAACCTCATAACAGGAATTGAAGTTTCCTCCAAGTCTGTTCATGGCTTAGTAATTCATTTCTTGTGAGCACTGAATAACATTCCACTGTCTGGATACCACAGTTTTTCCACTCACCTAATGAAATCTTAGTTGCTTCCAAGTTTTAACAATTATCAACAGAGCTCCTATAAACAATCCATGTGCAAGTTTTTGTGTGGACGTTAAGTTTTCAGCTCCTTTGGGTAAATACCAAGAAGCGCAATTCCTGGATTATACGGTAAGAATGTTTAGTTTTGTAAGAAACTGCCAAACCGTCTTCCAAAGTGGCTGTACCATTTTGCATTCCCGTCAGCAAAGAATGAGTACTGTACCGCATCTTTAGTGGCATTTGCTGATGCATTTTGGATTTTGTCCATTCTAATAGGTGTGCAGTGGTATCTCCTTGATGTTTTAATTTAGATAAACCTAGTTTTTTGTTTTGTTCTGTTTTTTAACAACCACTCACTTTTTTCTCTGTGGTTTGGGCGCCTAGAGCAGGCAATTCTTTTATTATTAAAAATGGTCTTATTTAACAAAGATTTTTTAAGACTTTCTTTTTCCCTTTAAATATAGGTAAATGCAGAGGGGACACCGGAGGAAGTTTTTCTTCAACTCTGCACAGCTATTGACTCTATTTTCTGAAGGCAAAAAAAGCATGCGCATCAAGGAGAGTGGAGACAGAAAAAATATTAAAAGGCTCATCCCTTAACACAATATTGTTTCAAGTTAAACCGTTTGTGTCCCCCATCCCCACCCCACCCCAGATCCTGACATTGCTGTTTGCTTCTGAGCTTGACCTTTCCGAGAGGTGTCTGGAAATCATGCATGGTGTATTTGGTATTATCTAACCTCTTCTTCCTAATTCAGACAGCCGTCCGCACCCCCAGCACGCACACTCTTCCGTCATATCAGCTGTGCCTCAGAGCTGCTAGCTAGTATGTGAACAGAGCGTGGTGTTCAGTTGTGCCCTCAGGACCTGCTAGTCTGACCATTTGATTTCTCTGTCATCAAACAGGGTGTTAGCGCCCCCCTAATGCCCCATCACATTTTCCTTCCTCACCCCAAGATTTACATGCTGTTGCCTGATAAAGGGCCTTACCATGGGGCGGGGAGGCACCTGGGTACCTCCTCTAGTGGCTGTTTCCTCAAGTCTCATCCACTAGTAGCTCAGAGCCAGAGAGACTGGTCTGATAACTCCAACTGGTGATAAGAAATATGATTAAATTTGAAAATTTGATAAGTAAAACAATGTGAAATCGTATAGCTTTTCCAAGCCTGTAAAACCCAGACTAGTCACCAATAACATTTCTGCATTCATTTTTAGGAAACTGGCTACTACTTGGAATACTGTCATATGACAAAGAAAACAAATTGAATAAATTGTCTAACCTAATCTCTTTTACACCTGGTGGTGCATTTCAACAATTATACATTAATACCAATGACCAAACACAACGTAAAGCATGAGGTGATTTGTTACTGCGTTCACTGGAATAATGTCAACTTATAGTTTTGATTTTATAAGATCGTGTATTTATTTATTACTGCCAAACAAGAAAGTAACAGTAACAATACTGATGTGGGTGGGAGAGGCATGTCAGTACATGATGTTTAACAGATCCCAGTGCTGTATTTGTTTCATACGGGCCTTTTCCAGGGCTGTGCAAACCTTATCATATCCATATGTAAAACTGTGCTTTACCCTGCTTCAAACCAGTGAGGTTTGGGTTCTCTTTTGTGTTATCAGTTGCCAAATCAGAGCTTCTTATATATTCTACTGGAATAACTGCATCTTCCATTCAGTCACTACAAATGACCATAGTTTCAGTTTGCATGCCGTTCTTTTCCCTTCAATGGTTGTGCCGATAAGGATCCAATTCTGGGACAGAATTGTATTTTTAAAGTCATTTTTTTTTTCTTGAAATGGATATATGTACAAATAAAATAAATGGAACACAGCATAGCTCTTTGTCTATTTATTTGTAACTCACATCATTCTGGAAAGCACTTGAAGCCTTATTCCAAACAGAATTAGAAGCAAACACAGTTAATAGTTGAGATTTATGATATGCTCATATGGTTTTAATTTTGGCTGTAGATCAGTTCTGAGCTATTACATAGAGAATTCTCAGCGTACTCATGATACATGGTAATTTTTATGTTTCCTTTTGCCCTAGCAGTCATTCTTAAACAGAAATGTCAGTGTTTGCTAAAGAAGAAATTAAATTTCTTTGGTTACAATTATGCCTGTATTACCAAAAAGGGGCATGTTCCTTCAACTCACACAGTTATCAAGTACTTTATTACCACCCCAGTTGTCTCACTCTCTGTACGGGAGCACAAGGAGCATTTGAGCAAATTAGAATCAGAGGGTGAAAATGATCAGTTATGCCAAAAACACAGAATGACTCTTTGTAGGGATTAACATTCTTTAAACACATACCACATATTGGCAAACACAGTTCATGCCTACCACAGCTCGGACAGCTTGAGTACGGGATAGGAGACAACAGATGCCGTGACCTTTATGGCTGTAGCTGGCTGTCCTCTTGAAAAAAAAAAAGAATCAGCAGAGGTAAATAAATGGCTTTGCCCCTGAAGAGGATCTGGAGATGCAACAGACTGCTAAAACGTGTTACGGACGTGGATGGCTTGAAATGACATCACTACTTTAAAGTCACAGGATTTTAAAGCAGGAAAGGATCTTAGAGGTCTCTGCCCAGCAGAAGCCCTTGTGTGTATGTGAAAGACATCAGAACACAATCCAAACTCCTTTACAATGGTCTACATTCAAGGCCTCACCTGCTCTGCCTCTGTACCCTGTATCACCCCATCAACTACATTCTCCTCTTGCTCGTCTGGCTCAAGCTACACGGGCCCTCTTAATGTTGCCTGAACAAGCCAAGATCTCTGCTGGATCAGACCCTTGTTGTTGCTATCCCGCCTCTTCCTCCAGGTTATCCACAGGCCGATTCCCTCACTCCGTCCAGGTCTCATCGAGCGTTCTTTGATTATTTCATCTAAAATGACAGTCTGGTCCTCATTCTTCCACCATTTTTCTTCAAACATTATTTTCTTCACAACATTTATCTCTGCCTAACTTTATGTAATATTTTATATTTATGTGTTTACTGGTGCTCTTCTGCATTAGACCATAAGGCTCTAGAAGGGCAAAGCTTTATACCCTCCATCCGCACACAATTATTAAAAGCTAACACTTATATCCTCTGAAACTTGGTTATTTCATCTGTACAGTGGACATAATAGTAAGCAACCTCACAGAGGGGTTGCAAGTATTCAACAAGTTAGTAATACATGTAAATCATTTACTAGTTCCTAGAGTTCAATAAAAGGTGGTTCTTTGTCAATATTTGTTGAGTGCCTCACTTTCACAATTGGGACTGGGACCCAGAATTTCCACTCCAGTGCCCTTTCACTCTAAAAACATGGCAGAGAATCAAGGTTTACAGCCTAACTGGGAACCCAGAGGAAACCATAATCTTCTCAGCCACCCAGGCTTGAACAACATCCTCCAGATAAGATAGGACGCAATTCTTCAATACTCTCAGAGCCCTGTAAAGATCTCCTGAGGCAGGCCCCCAAAGGGCCCCACGTAGGCACTCACAGACACACTCAGACATACGTGGTCTCTCCTACCTTTCTGGAGAAAAAATATAACTCATCAAAACACTGATTATACTAGTACTAAATATTTATTAGAAATCTAAGAGCCAGGCAGGCCACAGGGACACAGATAGGGATGGTCTTTGTCCTTATGGAGCTAAATGGGATACCACTTCTCAAAAATTCATTTAATTGGCTACACGAAAAACAAGTTAAAAAAAAAAAAAGGTATTTTTTTTCTGGTATTCTATCAACAGGAGGTTATTTTCATAAGGTTAAAAAATAAAAATACTTTACAACCTAAAAGGTCAATGCCTCTATAATCTCTGTGGAGGAAAAAACTACTTGTTATCTGGAAAAAAACAAAAAAAACAAGTACTTCCAATTCCATCCAGTGCAACTAGAACAATGGCTTTCAAAATCTGTTTACCTACATTAAGAAATACAGTTTATATAGCATGCCATAGTAATAACTAAAAGAAGACTTTCACAAAACAGTATTTATCCTTACTACCTGTGATATGCTATTTTCTTGAAAAAAAAATGTTCTTCATATCTCAGTACACTGTTGTCTTCTGTACTGTAATTTAAACACAAGGGGAAAGGGAAGGAAACTGGGTAAGGCATACTATTAGGTTAAGTGAGAGGCACCAAACATGCATGGAAACAAATTCTGTCTCAGGCAGGAGACTTTGCCTAAAGCCTCAAGATCACATGTTTGCTGTCAAATTAGAATAGGTAAGTTATCCGTCTGGGTGGTTTTCTAGAACTCAGTGCTGTCTTCCCATCCAAGGATCTGCTTCCTATTCTGTACCATGAACCTGGACCTGTCCTCAGGTCTGTGGCTCTAGGAACCATGCCACACCAGGGAAAAAGAGTGAAAAACAACCCCCACACACTTCCATCTCCAAACCTTAGTGATGCCTGACACAAAGGGAATGTTCTTGCTCCATAAATTGGCTAGTGACTCTGCAGCAATCTGTCTAGGTTAAAATCTAAGCAGGACCACTTTGCTAACCATATGACCTTGGGCAAGTTATTTAACCTCTCTGGCTAGATCTCCTCATATGAAAACAGGTTAACAAATGCACCTTTCTCCTAAGGTTGCGAGAATTAAATCTGCTACTATATGCTGGCTTGGCTCATAGTAAGCACTTACTCAGTTTTGCGCTTATTATTAGTGCATACCACACCAATCAAAGCCTCCTCTGCCTAAACCTTAAAGCAGTGGTTTTAGGTGTCACTAAAAGTTCCTTCAGTTCTTATCAAACAACTTGAACATAATATTTCAGGAAATACATCTGACCTACATCTGACCTACCACTTAATATGCAAGGCTTTCACAAGTAGGTCTATGTTGTCTCTTAAGGCCAATACTTCTCTGTAGGAGATCCAAGGACTACTTGTAAAAGACAGCCCTGCCTATTCCTGCAGTCCGCCAATTAAAACACCACCACCATATTACTACTCATGCTACTACTACCACTGCTACTATTACCATATAGGGCCTTTTTAAGCCAGGAGGACTACTTGCCTGGAGGTGAAAAATGCAAAATTAACACATCTTCACTCAAGCAGAAAATAATCCTCTTTGCCACTCAAAGTTCTCAAAATCTTTGCTCTTGAAAAATACAGTTAAGTGGATTTATTTTGTGTATTGTTTACATCAGAATTGTATCACACACAGCCCTCTTCCAAAGCATACTTTATGGGATTTTTGAATAAACCTGAATGGTCTCCCCCCAATAATCAGTATTATTTCTATACAAACACAGAAGTTACTACCAAGTGCTGCTGTCTTGCTGCAAGAAGGCAGATTTCCTAGCATATATCAGTTAACATTTAATATCAAAATGCCCAAACGTTAACAACTCCTTCTTCTTCCCCCCAACTACTGATTCCAGGGTAAGAAGTAAAGCTCAAGTCCATTTCCTGTTCTTCCTGATGCAATATATTTTATCAACATCAGTAATCTTTAGTCAATATATTACTTTAAAATTCTCATATTTCTATACTTAAAATAACATTACTTCTCTCAGTTAAAAAAATTCAAGGTATGATTTTAGTACCCTACAACGTATTGAAGGAGTATTAAATAACGTTCCCTTGACTTAAAATCGGAAAAAACAGGGGACTTAGTCCAAAAATTAGGTGAGTATAATACTTAATCTTAGAATACTTATGTGATCTCTTCCAATAGTCAATAATAATTGCCAGTGAATAGAGTGATTTTCAAAAACCATCTGTTTAAATTAAACACGTGAAGAGGCTTACTTTCATCTAAAAGAATTAAGAGTAAAATTTTTCAGCCCGAGTATAGTTTTCACATCTGGACATTAATAATAGCCTTTTTAACCATGGTGTGTGTTCTTTTTGTAACCTAGTTTAATTAGTGTCTCAGCACACACTGAGTGAAAAGATTACCATCTTCTCTCAGAGCTTCTCAAGTTCATTTCCATAATACTATATAGTCCTTACTCTTTTTCAAGGACAGAAAGGTAAAGCAACCCCCTTAAAAAAAATTTTTTTTTTGGTTTTAACACTAGTAAAACAAATCCAAAATCTAACCAAAAAGGAAGTCACAACAAGCATTCTATAATATAAACAGACAGTATCCACATAGTTTATTTCTCACAGTTCTCCTGACAAATGAACATTATTCAAGAACATACTGTATACACAGATAAGAAGAAACATACAAAATGTTTTAAATGATGCACAACAAAATCCAGCAGTATAAAAGAATGCATGTGAACTCTTGCTCACTGCGCAGACTAAATTTAATCACTTGTTTAAATAGTAATAAAAATACAATCTTTTATGGATCTTGTGCAGACTACAAAAGAGGGAAATTATTACCATATATATGATTTTTATATTAGGCAGTTTTCTTTGATGAGTTGCACTGACAACTCCAAATACAGAGGCAGAAGGCTGTGTATTTTAAAGGAATTAATGTTGTGAATTAGAGACTTTACACAGTTACTACCACTGGCACTTTTCACCATAGTTTGTACACATCACATGATCATCTTATATAACATTACATTTAAAAAATATATCTGAGCGACAATTTTATAACATTCACACACCATGAGCTGGTCAAGGAAGCAATGCCACAGTGCCTCCTGTAGTGCTTCGCTGTTGGTAATAAGGACAGTTCATTGTGGTTAAAAGAAATTAGACATCAATATGGTTAAGCAGCTCCGATTTACTAAAGGCCATCAGTGGCCACCACTGGGACAGTGAGTTCTTTTAAAGTGTTTATCCTAGAAGCAAACACCATCATTGGTTAAAACTTTGTCTAAGAAGTCAGCTTCTGTGCCGAAAACTATTTTCACAAAACTGAAAGCTACTAAACTGTTTTAATATAAATACTTTGTCTTCTCATTATCCTATTTATGACCGAGTTCTTTGAAACCTTTGGAATTTACTCTCTTTAATGTGTGCTCTCGTTTCCATCTCACCCATTTAATATCACCACCTAAAAGGCTTTAAGGTGGTGGTGAGAAATTCACCAGGGAAACCCTTTGCTCACCAGGAATGCTCGGCTGCTGAACAGTGATCTAGAGCCACAACGGTGCAGAGCTGGACTTGACAAGAACACTCAGGAAGCTGTCATGCTGTGAGTGTCATTTCAGGGAAAGCAGAGAATCTTTCCAAACTGTGCACATAATTCACAATGATACCATTGCTATGTGTTGAAGAGGACTAGTATACGATGTTCTCTTCCATGTCATCTGTTTGCTGGAAAGTAGTTTGGGTCAAGGTAATTATAACTGGTGCCCTGGGACACACAGTAGTCTCTGTCTAAGAATGTCTCTGACCTATAAACAGGTTCTAATTGGTGATCTTCCTTGTGAATATCTGTTTCATGTAGGCTGCAAAGAAAACACACACACAAACACACACACAGACACATCAATACACGGCACTGGATGCATTTTGGAGTAGATATTATAAAACTTCCTCACAGTTCCACTTCTTTAATCCACCAAAGTCTCTAACGGAAATTTACTTGAGATGTGGTATAATTAAAGAAAATTTCTTAATTGCCTACAACAACAAAGCTTAACCCACTAAATGTGGTCATTTTCTAAGTAGTTTGGAAATCAAATTCACTAGTGGCTGAAAAGCTCTTTACTTGTCAAAACTGAAGACCTAATATGAAGAAAACACTTACCAGTCTGAACAAGAATCACAGAAATCCAAAGACATTTCTGGAGGACAATCCTGGCAGTGCCACCGAACACCCTGGATAGGTTCTATGCCACAGTTATCGCACTAGAAAAGTTTCAGAGAGAAAAATATTAAGCTACATTTTTCCAAAACCTTTTTTTCCTGCTGGGAAACAAAGGATGTACACAAAAACACCTCTCTCCCCAAGGAACTAGACAGTAATATAACACGAAAATGGTTGTAAATTAGATATAATTTCTAGCAAACTAGCACAAATTTCATTCATTCAAGATGAATGTGCAGGTGAGTGACAGGTACATTATAATAACCAAGGGATAACCTTCAATATGCTCCACTTTACTTTAAAAAAATTTTTTTTTAATTTTAATTCCAGTAAAGATACAGTTCTATTAGTTTCAGGTGTACAATATAGTGATTCAACAATTCTATACATTACTTACTCAATGCTCATCATGGTAAGTGTACTTACTACTTTAATTGACTTTTTAACATTTTAAGTAGGGGGTGCCTAGGTGGCTCAGCCAATTAAGCGTCTGACTCTTGATTTCAGCTCAGGTCGGGATCTCACGGTTCGTGGGATGGAGCCCTGCATCAGGCTCTGAGCTGACAGCATGGAGCCTACTTAAGATTCTCTCTCGGGATGCCTAGATGACTCAGTTGAGCGACCGACTTTGGCTCAGGTCATGATCTCACGGTTTGTGAGTTCGAGCCCCATCTCAGGCTCTGTGCTGACAGCTCAGAGCCTGGAGCCTGCTTCAGATTCTGTGTCTCCCTCTCTCTCTGCCCCTCCCCCACTCATGCTCTGTCTCTGTCTCAGAAATAAACATTTAAAAAAAAATTCTCTCTCCCTCTCTGCCCCTCCCCCATTCATGCTTGCTTGTTGCTCCAAAATAAACTCCTTTTAAAAAGTAAATAAAATTTCAAGTAAACCATTTGCAAATTTAGACATTTGAGTGTTAATAACTATTTATTTTTTAAGTTTATTTATTTATTTTGAGAGAGACAGAGAGAGAGAGACAGCGTGAGGAAGAGGCAGAGAGAGAAACCCAACCTGGTATCCTGCTCTCAGGAGGGCCCAAAGGGGGCTCAATCCCACGAACAGTGAGATCATGACCTGGGCCAAAGTCAAGTATTGGACGCTTAACTGAGCCACTCAGGTGCCCCAATAACTATTTAAAGGTACCTCAGACCAATGTATAATGACTGTGATTGAGAACCACTGACTTAATACCATAGTTAAAACTGTATAATTACAGAACTACTTAACAAGCTATCATTACCAAACCCAAGAGAACACAAAATCCTCTCTAAACTTTTATCTTACTGAATTATTCTTCAAAGCCTGAAGAAGCCTAATTACTAATGCCCATAACAAAGAAAAGGCAGATCTACCTCCTTCTTAGTGTGGTGGCATTGTGGTAGCCCTCAGTGTCTTCGGGACAATTTTGGAAATAAATCTCATTTCTAGTTTCTTTGATCATCAGACCAACTAGAGTGACCGACAGGTTAGTAAACAAGCCACAGCTGGGTCTTAGGGCAAATTTTGAGAAGTGGAGAGTTTCCTCTTGAAAGGCCAGAGATACCAATTAGGAAAATTTCTAATGGAGAAGCAAGGTCATGGAAAGATCAAGAGGAAAAATCATTTAATATAGTATGGCTAATGGCCATACTAGAGAATGAGAGGTATAATTTTAAGTTTCTGTTTATCAGTCACAGCACGCATCAGTATTTTTATGTATACCACTACCAGCAAATCTATATCTCATGGTCTCAGTTTTACTTCCTCCAATCTCACCAAGTACAGCCAATTCTAAAGTCCAAGGGTTCTCAAACTTGTCAATCTCTCTCAATTTCCATAGCCACCAATCAAACCTCAGACATTCTCATCTTTGGTCTAAATTACCAAAAGAATTTCTAACCAGTCACCCTGCCTCTAGCTTTGCTTTCTTCTTTCCATTCTCCATACTAAGTCCAGAATTATCTTTTTCTCCTTCACCTATTTTTTTTCAACTACATAAATAACATACATGAACACATTACTGTTTACAAAATTTAACAGTACAAGCTGTCAGAGATTATCCACTCTAAACCCACTGCCTTCTCCAAGGTTATTTATACTAATAGTGTAAGTAACTGGAATGATTTTTCTGAAATGCAAATTTCATGTTACTGTCTACTTAAGATTCTTCAATGGTTCCCCAACCTCGTTAGGAAAGTTTAAACTGCTCAGTAAATCTCAAAGGCACCTTAATAGCAGCACTACTCTCTGATATGTTCTCTAGCCATAGTCAACTATGTTTACTAATTTAACTTCTCTAAATTCCTTATGAGACGAAAACAGAATAAGGACAGAAACCGAGTCCATCTTGTTTACTAATGAATCCCTAGCAGTTAAGCAAAGTGCCTGGAACATAATGGGTATTTCAAAATTTTGTGGACTGAATGGATAGATTTCTAGTAGCCTGAACGGCGAAAAGAAATTTCTCATCTATGAACAAGAGCAACAGCTCCAATGGATGAAAGGATAAAGAAAATGTGAAACACACACACACACACACACACACACACACACACACACACTGGAATATTATTCAGCCCTAAAACAAGAAGAAATCCTCCATTTGTGATAACATGGATGAGAAAGTGGAGGACATTATCCTAAGTAAAATAAGCCACAGAAGTTAACAAGTGCCATATAATCTCACGTATGAATGAAATGAAAAACTCAAACTCAGAAGCAGAGGGTAGAACAGTGGTTGCCAGGGGCTGCGAGGTGGGAGAAATGAGGAGATGTTAGTCTAAGGATACAAATTTTCAATTGTAAGAGAAATCAGTTCTGGAGGTCTAATGGACAGCATGGGATTAATAATATGGTACTGTATACTTGAAATTTGCTAAGAGAGTACACTTAAGTTTTCTCAACACACACACACACACACACACACACACACACACACACACACACACACGAAAAAGGTAACTATGTGAGGTGATGTTTTTACACCTTAATATTTTGTACACTTTAAGTATATACAATTTTTGTCAGTTATATCTCAGTAAAACTGAGAATAAGAAAAATAGCTAGACAAAAACACTTCATATTTTACCTCAAAATATAGATACCTGTATGTTTGTCTTCTTCCCAGAGAATCATAAACCTACTGAGATCAGAAACTGTAGCACACTACTTTATATAAATGAATAGGACTAGAGCTAAACTTACTTTTATCTGTATGCTGGGAATTTAAAGCTGCAGAAACTAATTTAAATCTCTCTTATCACCCTTCCAAAAATTAAATGAATAGTAGAATTTACCTTGAAGCCCACATGTTGTACAAATCCACTTTCAGCTTGCATCTGCTGGAGTTTCTGCTTCTTTAACTTTTTAAACTGTAATAGTTCCTTATATTCAGGTAAATTCCTATACATAATAGGAATACTTTCTTCATCCTAATAACAAAACAGAAAACAAAAACATCTGATAATCAAAATGAACTAACAGGGGGTGCCTGGGTGGCTCAGTTGGTTGAGCGTCCGACTTCAGCTTGGGTCATGATCTCGTAATTTGTGGGTTGGCCCCCATGTCGGGCTCTGTGCTGACAGCTCAGAGCCTGGAGCCTGCTTTGGATTCTGTATCTCCCTCTCTCTCTGCCCCTCCCCTGCTCATGCTCTATCTCTCTCTCTCAAAAACAAATAAAGATGAAAAAATCATTAAAAAAAAAAAAAAAAGAACAGTAAGAAATACTGACACAGAATATTTTTCTACTAATAAAATATTTTTCACTTTTAAGATACTTTACCTTATAGGGCTGACAGAAAATTAGTGTTGCTATTAGCGATATTTTAGACTAACACTTTTGGAAGGCTTCTTAATGCAACAGTAATATTGAACTGTACAAAGTACCAGGGGATGATTCCTACCTCTGTCATACACTAATGCAGACTCAACCCTATCCCAACACATTCATGGCTCCTTGTGATACTCTTTATAATCTACTTCTACCTCATCTGCAGGAAGCTCCTCTTCTCTAAAAGATTTTTTATGCTTTCTCAAGTAAATATCACATTTTCTTAACAAAGAGCAAACCACTTTTTGCTCTGTATACTCCCAATAATCAAGGCAGGACATTCCTGTCTTACCCAAGGGGATAAACTAAATTATGAAGATGATCATTTAGAAGACTATAAAAAATGAATACTACAACTATAGAAATACATGAAGCTGAAGTTGACAGATGAATCACTAACTGCTTCCTACCTATTCTCCCAATTTATTTGTGCTCTGCCATCAATGATCCATTTCTTTCCTTCATGACCTCATGATCCCATGGTCACTAATATCTACAATGCTCCTGAAAGCATCTCCAATTCACTGACCCCATCCATAGTCTATCAATCCTGGTCCAGATAACTCCTACCCCTCCCATTCCTCTTGCTCTCATATTAGGTATTATTAACTACAATGTTTATTTTATGTCAAGGAAACCGGTGTCTATAAAAATAACATTTACCCAAGGTCACATAATTAATCAGTTATGGAGTCAGGTGATTTGAACCCAGATTTGTCTGAATATTTAGTAACTCCTTATACACTCAGCAGCCTAAGGCCTAAATCTAAGAGCTACCCTTAATTTTTCACTGTCATATCTAATCCAACAAAATTGGTCACTACTTAACACTTTCTTAAATTTTTCAAATTGGTCCTCTATAGTATCACTCCTTCCTCCAGCTCCACCATGATTTAAAATCTCCCAATGACTTCCTAACTGTCTACAGAGTCAAGTCCAAAGTCTTCAGCTGAATAAAAGATTGTTTATAATCTCATGCTTCACTTACCTTATCTCCCACCATCTTTCACTCATTTCAAGTTCCTGTCAACTAAAGATGTTAAATTACAGCTACTGTCTTTCTATATCAGCACTGAAAATGACATTAAGTAATGTAATAAATATCTAACACTAATAAATATAATGTGACTTAACTAGTTAAATAATGTGATAAGGAATTTTATAGTGAAATTTATTTAATTCAGATATTTTAAGCAAATACAAAGAGTAGAAACTATGCCAAATTTTTTAATTTGCATTTTAAGTCTAAGGATACTATTAAATTTGGCCAACAAGACTAAGTAAAGTTAAATCACCACACAACTAGTAGGATGGCTACTATCAAAAGAAAACAAAACAAAACAAAACAAAACAAAACAAAACAGAAAATAACAAGTGTTGACAAGGATATAGAGAAACTGAAACCCTAGTGCACTGTTGGGGAGTATGTAACATGTTGCAGCCACTATAGAAAATAGTATGGCGGTTCCTCAAAAAAGTAAATGTAGAATTAACATATGGATCTAGCAATTCCATTTCTGGGTCTACACCCAAAAGAACTGAATGCAGGGACTCGAACAGGAATTTGTACATCTATGTTCATAGCAGCATTATTCACAATAGCCACAAAGTGAAAGCAAACCAAGTGTCCAATGACAGATGAATACATAAAATGTGGTATACACATACCATGAAATATTATTCAGCCTTAAAAAGGAAGGAAAGAGTGACACATGTTACAAGGTAGATGAATCTTGAATACGTTATGGCAAGTGATGAAAGGCAGTCACAAAAGGACAGAACCTGCAGGATTCCACTTAAATGAGGCACCCAGAGTAGCCAAATTCATAGAGACAAAATAGGAGGGAGTTGCCAGGGGCTGGAAGGAGAAGGCAATGGGAGATACTGTTTAACGGTTCTGAGTGTCAGTTTTCTAAGAAGTAAAGAGTTCTGGAGATTGGGTCACAAAAATATGAACATATGTATTTATCACAATTAAAACACTTTTTTAAATCCTCATAAACAGATTTCCTTGTTAAAATCATTTTTAAACTTTAAAGAGGAGATCCTATGACTAATTCCAAATGAGGCTAAAATGGTGTACAGATTTTAAAACTATGGAAGTACATACATGTAATCATATGGTTTCTTTAGATATTGATTTCCTAAAAAAAGAACTTGAAATCTATAAATTTTACCACTAGTAGTTTTATAAATATCTGAACAGCTATTTCAAAATTCAGAATGATTTGAACTGGTGCTCATTTAAAAATAAATAAATAAAATCAACCAAACAAAAGTTAAATCAAATTCAATCTATTACATATATTAATCTACTCCTCATCTGGCTAAATTTTATTCATCCTTCACATGTCACCTTGACTAACACTTCTTTAGAGTTCTTCTACTTACACTCCAAACCTAAATAAAGTACTTCTTAAATAATTATAATCAGTTGTTTTTGAAGCACTTTTTAAAATCTGTAATTTATTGATGTGATTACACATTTATCTCCTCCCACAAGACTAAGATTTGTAAGAGCAAAGATCATAAATATTTTGTGCACAACGATGTAGCTGACCTCTAGCAGGGCCTGATATATAAAATGTAGAATCAATATTTTTCAAATGAATAATTCTAATATTAACAAAGTACAAACTTAAGACACAGCAGATATTAGCTGTTTTAAAAAGAAAAATTTGTGAAGAATACAATCATTTTATGGTAGTTTCATACCAAATTATACACTCGGTATTTGGCTAATCTAAAAACAGAACAAAAAAGAGACTTACTTTTACTTGCTGACCTTTCATTAAAATCTCCTTTGCCAATTATTATAAATAATCAGAGTATTAAGAAAGATATAAGGTAATCCTTTAAGCAAAGAACCAGAATCATGTTAGTTACTGAGGAAATGAATTTCAGGATGTAAAATAAAAATATTAACAGCAATAAAAAGAAATGTCTATGGATGGAAAGGAAAATAAATTGATCTAAATTAGTGTGCGGTCAATAACACCAAGAGGAATTACTTGAAGAGGATTTGACTTTAGTTCTGCAGTGGCATATATCCCAAGGCAAAAAAAAAAAAAAGAAAAGAACTGTCAAAAAATCTGTTTCCAGTAATCATACTGCTGATGGTAAGGTTAGTATTATTATATTCTGAGACTACTGTGAGCACTATGAGACAAAGAAAGTGAGTATTATGTCAATGTCACTGATATCTAGGATTCTCAGAATGGGAGAAAGAAGATACATATTTAAGATCAATAAGGAGAAGTAAAATCCCCAAAGTCCTTAAATTGAATCTGAAATTAAAAAATATAAACTTATGATGTCTTTTTTTTTTTTAATGTTTATTTTTGAGAGAGATAGAGCACAAGCAGGGGATAGATGGGGGTCAGGGGGACACAGTATCAGCAATGCTCAGTGCTAACAGCAGAGAGCCTGATGTGGAGGCTAGAACTCACAAACTGTGAGACCATGACCTGAGCCAAAGTCAGACACTTAACCGACTGAGCCACCCAGGTGCCCCTGAGGTTTTTTATTTTTTTATTTTTCTTCAAAAGTTTGTTTTTATTTTGAGAGAGAAAGAGAGAGCACATGCATGCAAAAGAGCACTAGTAGGGGAGGGGCAGAGAGAAGGAGAGACAGGCTTCACACTGCCAGTGCACAGCCCAATGTGGAGTTTGAACTCACGTACTGTGAGATCATCACCTGAGCCAAGATCAAGAGTCAGACGCTTAATCAACTTAGCCATCCTGGCGCCCCATTATTTTTAAACAATAATATAACCTATTTCCCAGCTCTATCCATTAAATAGGCCTAGACACAATGATCAAGCCAGCATCAAGTAGGATTCCTACAGTCAGGCTATCATCTCCACAATTTCCTAATAAAAGAAAGCAGGACTAATTCTAGGTCTGAAGAAGAAAAATACAAGACAATCCTAGAATTTCCTTGTCAGAACAGGTAATGAAGAAGCTATCAAAAACTACTAGAATCTTGTTCAAAGATCCCAAAATCCAACCTGAATAAGTTACAACTGACCAATGGGCCAATCTGAACACTAATAAAGTCAATAATATCAATGTACTGAAACATAAGAAAATAAACGAAGAATCAAGCAGTTATACTGCCTCTTCCATATGTACCTTAGGGAGAAACAAATAGTTGATGGAGAGGGTTACTTTATAGAATATTCTATCAAATAAGTAAAGAAGAAGTGAGAGAATATCACTGTTTTGTAACATCTAATGAATTAATGAATCCAGGCAATGATCAATGGCTACTATGTCAAAAAAAAAACAGAAAAGACCACCAGACTGATGAAAGTACACATGAAGTAAGTCCTGCCCACCCTAACAAATCTGAATCTGGTCAATTATCTAGATCTACTATTGATTTACAGAAAATGCAGGTAGCAGAAAAACAGAATAAGTGATAACAATTATCTAGACCCACTATCAATTTACAGAAAATTCAGGGAGCAGAAAAACAGAGTAAGTGACACCAGGGAGAAGCAAACAAAACACACACAGTGGTAAATTCTAATGACCCAGTTTTTCAGCAAAAAAGTTCTATGAAGAGGAAAAAGGGGGTGGGGATGGAGGAAAGGAGGAAATCTATTGTAATTTATGATGGGGGAAATTTGAACTGAGTGTATTTTGTATAAAGGATTACCTTTTTATAAACATGATAATAATACTCTGTAATGTCTGAGACTTGCCCCAAAATAATCCAGGATGGAGCTGAGGTGGGTAAGAAGTATAAATCAAAATAAGATTACAACAAACTGATAACATTGAAGCTGGGTAATAAGTACATGTAGGTTCATTATACTACTCTATTTTTATATGTGTTTAAGAAATTTCTTTTATTAATATACTACATATGTTATATAGAATTCATTATACTACTCTATTTTGCATGCTAAAATTTCTTTTATTTTTATTATGTGTTAATATATATGATATATATTAATATATAATGATTTAACAATACATTGTTTTTTTAAAAGCCCATAAACTTCACTTGTTAATTAAAAGAAACCAACATTCTCTGAAGGATAGGAATAATTTAAAAATTCTGGTGTTCTCATTCTGTAACCTGATCTGTATGATACCTAGATAAATACACAGGTATATATATTTTTATATAAATAGATAACTTACTGATGCCTCTTCAATAGCAGTGTTCATGTGGCTATGAAAACAGGATCGGTCATCATCTTCATCCATATACACTGGTGGTTCATGGGAAGTCATGAAAGTGGAAGGTTTAAAGAGATGCTTATTAAGGGGGTGCTGTCGTCTGCTTGTGGAAGACTAAGCGAGAAAACAAATTTTTAATTTGGACATTGGAAAATCATTAAAAGAATCAAAGATACTAAAATACACTATTACTTCCTCCATGTCTATCTATTAAAAGGATCCTGGCTCTACCTTTCAGTACATGCTTATGTGGTTGTTTTTTCTATATTATCTGGATTTTTAAAGCACAACCAGATTTACAAAAAAAATGTAAGGGGGGGGGGGGGATACTCCAAAAACAGTATAATGGCTCACATGCTATCTAGCTTATATTTGTATCTCCAACATTAACCATACTCTTGACATTCAAATGCTGAACTCCTCTTACAGTCATTGTATAACAGAAGATCCGAGAGGATGAAGTAGCCTAAGCCAGATATAACACAAGTAAAAAAATTTTCCACAACATGATTAATGTCTAAAACTACTAACACTGATTGATTGCTTACTGTTTGTCAACATCATTTAACCCTCACAACGTTACTATGAAGTAGTTATTATCACCTCTAATTTAAAGATGGAGGTTAAGGTTCTTGTTCAGGGTGTTACAACTAGACAGTGGTAACACCAAGATTACAAACTGGGCCTGTGTGGGTCCAAAGCCCTCACTCTCAAACCACTATGTAGACTTCCTCTCTTCATAAACAGTAGAGCCACAAAGAATAACCTCAGCTACAGGCAGAACCATCACTTCATCTGTTTCAAGATTCAAACTCCAACCGTGGCAAGAAATCACTGCGTCTATGGCTGGGCTAGATCTCTACAGTCAACAGTCAAAATGTTAATTAACTTAGAGTTCAGTGCATTCAGGAGGGAATATGTTCAGGTTTCTTTAGTATTCCTTTTGTTACCATTACTAGTCTTAGCTGTGAAAATATAAGGTACCCAACACATCTAAAGTTAATTTGGAAATTAATCATAAAAATTAGAGCTATTAAACTGAAAACCGGTTATCAAGGTTCCAACATTCCAAAGCTATAGGATGAACTCTACATATGTGATATAAGTAATGCTATATGGGGGAGGTGGGGGAGAGGAGGGAATCCAAATTATTTAAATGAACTGAAAAGTTAAAATGAGCTTCCAAAACTTGGTAACAAGACAAAAAACAAAACTTGTAAAACATGGAGCTGTACAGACAATATTCTTAATGTAAAATTATGTAAAACAGCTTCAATAAGGAAACTAACAGCATTAGATATACTCTTAGCTTCTTATGTGAAGGAAGGCAGTGGTGGTAGAGGGCAAATAACAGGATGATTTACTAGGAAATGAAAGAGGCCAATTATGTGCTTTATTTTTTGCAATTAAAGCAAAAAACTGTCTACAATTTGATGCAATGGTTTATGTAGGACAGGAACGATAGCTTTTTCACTGTACAGAATAGAACAGAATAGTGGGAAAAGGGCTGGGATCAGAATCAGAGGATCAGTCGTTCTCAGACTTATTAGCTATATGACTAGACAACTGACTCAATTTACCTTAAGCCCTAGTTTTTTGTTTATTTTTACAATTGTATTTTTAAGTAATCTCTACACCCAACATGGGTCTCAAACTCACAACCCTGAGATCTCGAGTCACATGCTCTACCAATGGCATCGGCCAGGCACCCAAGGCCTAGTTTTCTCATCTATAAAAAGACTGTACAACAGTACCTGGTCCTCAGCTTCCAGTGAGAAGAGTAAAAACTAGCTATTAATATTATTATCAGTAAAGTGAAAGTGATAACACTACCCACACTTCTAGAACTGTAGTGAGAAATAATATATTTTAATAAACATTTCTATTTTTGGATTTACATAGCATATCTAAAAACAGAAATTGATTGTGTTTATTAAAAAGTCAAACATTCTAAAATTTGTAACATCACAAAGGCCTTTCTGATATACCCTCAATCTAAATCTTCCAAGTAGCACCCATTCACATAAACTAACCTACTCCTAAGAAAATAATGAATATAAAGATCATTCAATTTCACTGAGCAGCAATAATGGAAACCTACCCTGTGTCCATCCCCAATATAACAAAATGCTTAGAGTAAATCAGATTTTAAAAATAAAAACTTTGTTCTGATAAATGTATACACTTTTACATAGCAATTCTTTTATAAGTTTAATCAAAGATCTAAAGTTTACTTTCTCTATTTTCTTTTTACCTTTTTGGAGTACATATATAAGTTTGGTGTTCTGCCTGGGACTGGAATGCCAGCTTTAGTTAGTTTTATGAAATACTTCTGCACTCGGCTGGCAACCTAAGAAAATATAAGCCATTTAACAAAATTACAAGACATGCATTATGTGAATAGTTCTTAAAAATTAAAATATACCTGTGTTATCTTAATGAATGCTAACAATCTAAAATTTATCATAAATCTAGATATAATTTTAAACCGCCACCAAACGCATTTATATGTTAAAATCTAGACAAAAAATCATTAAAATACAGGAAATTTGTTGGACTCCAAAGCTAAACGCATATTTCAACTTGTGAACACTGCATTAAAAACACATCTATTAATATCAATGCAAAGAATGCAAAGTAATGCAAAGAAGAAAACTGCTATATATTTTTTTAGAAAGACAATCAGAGATACTTACTAAGTATGTCACACATCTATTAGCACAGCCTAACCAAGTACACAACTTGGTGCACTCACTAAACATTCAAGAGACACTAAATACATTATATTCTTATTTTTTAGTAATGATCTGAAGCAGAATCATCTCAAGTTGTTTCTGAAGAAATCAACACAAAATATACAATGCTAAAAACAAAACATAACAACAAAAAAAATCACATACTATAGCACTGTGTAGCTTAAAAATGATGTGGCAAATTTTATGCCAAATGCATTATCCTTCATTAAAAAAACTATCAAAAACAGGCCAGCAATATGCGGCCACCTCCTCAATTACCTGCTTTGCTGTCCTATTGCCCAGTTCATCTGCAATCTTCTGCCAGCGTCGAGATTCTACTTCTTCAGGAGGGTATTTCAGGAGTAGCTGTTCAAGCTTTTTCTAAGACAAATCCAAAACCAAGTTTAATACTGAGTTTCATAAATAAATACATTTACATAAATGAATAAATACATTCACACTTCCTTTTAAACTATAATACACCCCTCACAACTCTGCAGGTTAGGTCACTAGAAATCCTTGATGCGGGAAAAATTTCTAGTAAGGAATTTAAGTTTTACTAGGAAAAATGAGATTAGAGCATAAACCTATGGAAGAACTTAAAGATTCTCTAGTCACTTAAGTAAAAACACAGCACCAAAATTTTTTTAAATTAATTAATAACACTTTATGCATTTTAATGATTTCCACTCACCACCTTTTCTTGCTAGACTATGTTTAGGCTTGCCCCATATAGATTTAACAAAAATATCTAAATTCATTTGGATTTAGACAGAAACTTAAACTTTTCCCTCCTTTGTGTGGTCTTCCACTCAAATATTTGATTTTTAAATTCTGAGCTATCCCCTAAATTGTCACACAGTGCTAAAGATGAAGAATAAACTAGATGCTTGAAATAAAGGTTTCTAAAGCTTTTCAAAAACTGCTAACTTTATTATAGCTTAGGGGTTAATCCTCATATGAAAGAGAGATGTGTCTCAAACCTTACCCATGAACAGTCCTAGCCTCCTAGCCGTATGCCAAAATGTAACAGAACACTCAAGTGTGGCTTTGTCAGCTCCCCTTCATAACAAAAACAAGAATTCACTTTGAGGCACTGTTTTACTTGGCCCCAGGTTTTTCCTCTCTCCCAAAGCTGCATTACAGAAACTTTAATCCATCCATTTTACTATCTTTTTCAATCTACTTCCCACAACCAAGATTCCCGATTTAAAAATCACCTCCAAATAGGAATTCATACGTTCTCAAAATCCAAAATTCTTGAAGTGGGCCAAAAAAAAAAAAAAGTATACAGAATGAAGTTTAGTATTTTGAATTCTTGGTTAAGAGGGATCACACACAACAATATATACTTTACTCATAATACTGACTCTAATCTGAACCTTTTTTTTAACCTACACAATTCAGAAATATCTATTACCTGTTCCTCAACAGTCCACAGTTGGTTAAATGTTTCAGGTTTGGTATCATCACAAAGGCGTCCTCTTATCATCTGCATATAAAACAAGGCTTTTGTCAAAAATAACAAAGACTACCATTTGATAGAGCCAAATAATACACATATTGTGGAATTTTTTTATTAATTTCAAAATATTTTAGTAAATTTATTATATTATGTATAATTTTTTATTGTTTAGAGAATGTTTTCACATTCCTTTATTTCCTTTGGTTTTATACTCCTAGCAATCCTGTGATATAGATGACAACAACTTCATTTTAAAGAAAAGGAAATATTACATTTCTATTCTGAACCCACATGTCAATCAAGGTTCATCTAAATACTAGTGGCAAGGCCAGGACTCAAATCCTGGTTACATTACACTTACACACGAAGACCTCTTATTTTTAGAATAAACAGTACATGTCACACAGTGTACTAAGCATGTTACATGTACTATTCATTTATTCCTCACACAACTCTACAACACAAGTAATATTAACCCCTTTTTATATAAAAGGAAACTGCAGCTTGGAGGCTTTAATATAAATAACATTTGATGTTCCATCGCTGGTAAGCAATACAGCTGGGATTCCAACCCAGGTTTCTCTTAACTTCGAAGTTCATGTTCCCACTATCTTCAGTGAAACACTGCCTAAATTTTAAGAATACAAATCAGGAAATGTTAACATATTTTATCTATAACTCAAATCTTCCTACTCCAACACTTCATACTGTTTACCTGAGGACGACTGTTTGAGCCTTCTGGACCATCACTCAAAGGCAACATAGAATATGAAAGGGACTCTCCATCCTTCTTAGGATCTAAAGGACTTTTTGGTCTAGCAGGTAAACCTACTAAAAAGAAGACCATGTATAGGATTATTAAAGCAAGACTGCCAGATAGTTCTTTATGTAAATTCTTAACATGTAATTTCTTACCTTTATCAAAAACTAGCTTTACTCTCCTAGTATGTCTTTTACGATTTTTAAATTCTCTTTCAAAGTTCCCAAGGCTATTGGTATATTGGTCCCATACAATCTCAGGCAATTGAACAACTCTCTGTGGATATGGAAGCCCTATATCAGCCTGGGGGGGAAAAATGTGACAGTTTAAATTTAACTGAAACTTTCAGAGGACTCCAAATCTAAATTATCATCAACTGGGCACTTCTATTCACTGTTTGAATCCAACAGCCAATAAAGTTAAAGATAATATAGTCTAAACATTAAATAGTAAAAATGATAGCTGGTAAGGAAGAATGAATTTAATGATATAAGCACTATTTTTAGATACAGCTCCAAAGCTGAACTACATAGACATACTGTACTTTATCACTAACACACTTTAAACATAAATAACAAAGCCAAGAAAGGATTTTATCTCTAAGAACAGCATATGAAATGTTTTGATTGCAACAGATGAAACTTGACACATGGAATTCATTTTAAATGTACTCCCGTGTTCATGACTTATTCATAAAACAATGAATTATTTTCACAATAATATAACTCTCATCACATATACAAAAAATTATGACACCTTGAGAATCACAGCTACACCTTCATTCTACTTGGAATTAATTCAGTTACTTAACCAACCACCTTTACAGAAGTCATTAGTTGTCATAATCACTAAAAACAGATCATTATAATCAGTATCTTTTGATAGGGATTTTGGTTACATATATGCATGTTTTTTTGCCAGAACTCACAGAATAGTACAATTAGAATTTGTGAATTTCACTATATAGAAATTTCACCTTAAAAATGTTTTAAAAAATAATTTTAGTTAATAATATGCATTCTAAAGTAACTTGGTGTGAAGTGTTCATGTCTGCAACTTTAAAATGCATTCTTGCTATAAGATGGAATGATGAAAGATTGATAGATACATACATGATAAAGCAAATATAGTAAAATGTTAATTATAGAATCTAGGGGTGAATATGTGTATGTTAACTATATAATACTTCCAATTTGTCTGTGTACTTGACATTTTCCATAGTAAGATGCTGAGAAAAAATTAGCTCAAAAACTATGAAACTGAAAAGAAAAATCCAGTTTAACTGTTTGACACAGAATTCATAATTTTTATTTTATTTATATTACATTATCACCATCATAATAGTACACATTAGTCTAAGGTTCAACTTTTGCAAAATTAGAGTGTCTTTTAAAATAGTGACAGTAATATTGAAGGAAGCTAACAAGCCATAAATGTTCTCTGCTTCTATACAACAACATATACCACAAGTTTCCTCTATTTCAATTAGGAGTTTCTAAATGTCCATTAAAACATATACATGTCAACAACTTATAGCATGGTAAATCTAAAGAAATAGGTAAATTAGGTATAGATGGTCCCCAACTTACGATGGTTCAACTTAGGATTTTTTCACTTTACAATGGTGTAAAAGTGACGTATGCAATAGAAACTGTGCTTTGAATTTTGATCTTTTCCCAGGGTGGCGATATGTAGTACAATACTCTCTCGTGCTGCTGGGCAGTGGCAGTGAGCCGCAGCTCCCAGTTAGCCACAGGATCACAAGGGTAAAAAATCAATACACTGACAACCATTCTGTTCCCATATAACCATCCTCTTTTTAACTTTCAGTATAGTATTCAATAAATTACATGAGATATTCAACACTTTATTATAAAACAGGCTTTGTGTGAAGTAATTTGGTCCAACTGCAGGCTAATGTAAGTGTTCTAAGCACCTTTCAGGTAGGCTAGGCTAAGCTATGAGGTTCAGTAGAATAGGTGTATTAAATGCATTTCGACTTATGATACTTTCAACTTAAGATAGGTTTATCAGGACATAACCCCATCTAAGTTGAGGAAGATTTGTATACATGAATAAACACACACACACAAAAAGGAAAAATCAAACTTCTAAATTAAATCCAGCAGAAAAACTTCTTTGCAAGAAATGTAAGTCATAATTGTTCAAGTGTCTGGATCTAATGTAATTCTGTACACTTTCACAAAAAATTGTTAAGATGGTCAATATCCCATCTCTGCTTCTGAGATAAAGTGAAAGGAAATTCAGTTCTAAATTATACCTGGAAATGGAGAACCAGCAAATAACCAACTGCCTATAAATCTAGTAAATAAGCATAATTGCATCTTTTTTGCCCAGCAGGGAACATGAATAAAGTAAGATCAAGTTTAATAAATCTTTTACTAATAATTACTTTTCTATCACCGTCTGTTTTAGTTGAATCAATTTTAAGCAACCACAGTGAGTGCTCTATCTTTTTGCACCAGCAAATGTTTAATAACGGCAATGCAGAATCAATAAACACCTAAGTGGACTCACTATACAAAGAGGGCAAATAGGATCCTAAAAAGTTTAGAAGTTTTAGCAAATCAATATATAGATTCTATACACATGATGATATTCAGTGATCTCAAGCATGGAGAGAAAGTAATGACTGCCAAGGAATAATACAGCTAGAGAAATCCAAATAATAAATTAATACAACTAAGTGAAACAAAGTCCCCAGGGCTGTTCCCTCAACACCTGGTACACCACTTTTGTGACTCATTAAAAACTGGTAACTAATAACTATGTTACAGTAGTCATGCTTTATAGGTTTTTTGTTTTTTAAGGTGAATAAGAAGATTCTTTTTCATAGTTTTTCAGTTTTAATGTTTTCATACAATGCTGATTAATATTACACCTCTCAAATTTATTGAACAATCAGTGGATCCCTAATTCAAGACACACACTATGGTAATAAATGCACATCTAAATTATCTCCATATTCACATACAAGAAAGTGATAAAACCTTGAATCACTTTCAAATGGTTAACTGTTAAATATGAAAGTTCTGTTTTAAGGAAAAGAGAAAATTGAAAGGAATTTTTCACTAAAATAAAGGACATTATAAAATTAAGTAAAATTTGTATCTTATCCTCATGTCTTTGGCAACCATAACCTTAAAGGCATTTAAAATACTTTTTGTTCTTACCACAAATATTTTCTGTCATATTACAAGGGAGATTACAAAAGTAACTTATATTTAAAGCAATTAATAAACCCTAAAGTAATTTTTCTTTTCACTTTATTAATCCTGAAGTCGTGAAAGAAGGAATACTCTCTAAGATGGGAAAGGTAACAGGAAAAGATCCTAAAAATGGCTAGGCAATAGAACAAGTTCCTAATATAAATATTCAATTAAAGTTCCCAGCTATTTTCATTGGGGTATATTTTGTGTGTTTGGGGGGGCGGGGCATCATCCTGCCTTCAGTAGTATGGTTAGGTATAGAAGGGAAAAAAATGAAACACTTAAAAAATATTTACCCATATTAAAAGAATAAATCAAGTTATCACCAAATATATTCTCAGTAACGGTGCTCAAAAACAGTGCTAATATATACCTTCTTCTGGAGTTTCTCCACAAATCCAATGGGATTTTTTAGTGCTTCTTTCTGGTGTTTGCCTAAACTTTCAAGGTCCTGGACTGCTTGAGAACGCTGAGCCTCGAGTACAGCAATCGTCTGTAACAGTCTCTGATAACTACAGAGACAAAGAAAAATACCTCACTAAAATTTTCTAGTAACAACAATAAATTAAAAACTGAGTTCAAGCCATGATCTACTATTAAGCCACACAGTCTTTTTAAAGTTACCTGAAAGAGTTTAGTAAAACATATTACTGGGAATAAATGAGGTCTTCCTGAGTTACGAAGTACCTAGTCAGAAAATATCAGTTAGAGAAAGCAAAGCCTTATTCCCCCATCTTAAGTTTTTAATTCTTGAACCTGAACAAGTAAAGAAAATAAGAAGGCATCTTGACTTTCCAACAAAGTCATTAGGAAACTGCTAAATAAAAAATAAAATAAAATCATAAGGTTTTAGCACTAGAAGGAATCAGCAAATCCAGCCCTCTGTTGTACTCTGTTGGGAGTAAGGAATCCGAAGTACATTTTCTTGCCCAGAGTTACAGGAAACTGTCAAATAATTCAGATATGATCTTAGGTGTCATGGTTCTCATTTACTCTATTATACTCCCACACAGGAAGTTTACTTTCTAGGCAATTCTTAACTATTGAACACTTTTAAAGAAGAAAGGTCTTAAAGATATTTACTCCCTATCTACAAAGGTCTGTTTAGCACAACTGACATATAGTTTTACCCAGACAAATCTACTGTCTGTCATTAACCTGAAATCTCACAATGGTATGTGTATACTAGTTAATTCTCTTTATCTCTCTCTCTCTCTTTTTGGTACAAATTGTCCTGCTTCTCTGACTGATGTCTATTTTCACATGTTGATACATATACATATGGAAATATGTTACCCCAAAATCCTGAATGTTCGAATACATTGTGCAAAAACAATCAAGAACAAGTCATTCCAAGTTTGCTTCAAACTAAGTGGTTAAGTCCTTAACGTGTAAGTAAAACATAATTTTCTTTATGGCTTCAAATAAATTTCACTCCATTTCCCACTAGACTGTAAACTCCATTATGGCAAACACATCTGAGAAGTTCACTGTTTTATCCACTGTGCAACACACTTCCCAGCATATAGATGATCAATAAATATTTTTTGATTGAACAAATGAATAGACAGATGTTCTGTGCAACCAAAGTCTCTTTTAAGTTCAGAAGTCTGCAAACTAGCAGAAATTTCAAAGGTAAGACAATGTAATTCTAAGGTTCACAGCCATGGCATAATTCCAACATGGCATTCTTCACCAGGACAGTTTTTAAGCGCCCTGCCTAAAAAACATACGTTATTCTTGTTCTTGAAATGTGTATATTAAGGTAAAAACTGCTAACATTGAAGGGTAAATTCCTCTGAAGCTAAAGATACTTCATTGAAAAGTTAGAACTGAGTTAGAAAGCAAGGACCATACTAAGTCACTCCTGGATAAGTTACAGATATGGAGTCTAAACTCACTTTCACAAAGCCCTAATTTGCTTTGAAATGTATGGAGCATACAAACCCTGTCTATGCTGGCTGTTTCCACCAGGCAGGCTCACCCAGGCTCAATCTTAAGGTGATGGTAGTGAGCTGAGTACTGGAACCTATCCTCTCTACAATACTCTGAACTGCCTGCCATACTTCAACTTCAGAAGTCCTTCCCCACTAAGTGAACAACCAAAGACTTCTCATGGTGTCTCTATAACATGATCTCTGTTTTAAGCAAGAGTTGCATACTTCTGTATCATCAATATAAAAATGGCTATGAGCCTATTAAATTTTCAGCAAACTGTTGAAAGCACAGTTAACAATTAATAAGGAACAAGAACAGAGTTATAGAAAAAATAAGCACAGGCTTGAAAAAAAGTGCTACAGTCAGGGCACCTGGGTGGCTCAGTCAGTTGAGCGTGTGACTTCAGCTCAAGTCACGATTTCATGGCTTGTGAATTTGAGCCCTGAGTCAGGCTCTGTGCTGACAGCTCAGAGCCTGGAGCTGCTGCAGATTCTGTGTCTCCCTCACTCTCTCTGCCCCTCACCTGCTCGCTCTCTCTCTCTCTCTTAAAAATAAATAAAAACACTAAAAAAAATTTTTTAAAAAGTGCTATAGTCAGCTGTTGCCACTAGGAAGAAAGCCTCTCTTTGAAACCAATAAATTGTTAACAATTTTTAGTGTACTTAAAGTATTCCACAATAACTCTGACTTTAAAAAAATATTTCAACAGAGATGACAAAGTAGAATTCTTCAACCTCTATTTGCTTCTCTTTTATCAAGATAAAATGATTATCAAATTGAAAGGCCTATAATAAACATTGGTAAAAGTCTTAAAATCCAGATAAGTGAAATTAAGAAAATTAAGAAATATTGAGAAAATAGTAAATTCAAGTCTTCTAGTCCACCTAATTTGAATTATTTCCTAGAGTATTCAGAGATTTTACCAGTAAGATTACCACATATATCCCCATGCAGAAATGGAAGGAACTGTAAAAACCTGGGGTGACATCTTTAAAAAAAAAACAATATGAAAAAAATTTTAAAAGTATGATACAAGCAAACATATTTTCAATCCCACCTACCCACCCACTTAACCTCCAAAAACAAACTACTGGAAGCTGATCCAGACCTCAATCAAGGCAGGGTTCATTTGTTCATTAATTTCATAATTATTTACTAAGAGAATAAGATGCTAAAGCTTTAGTAATTATCAAAGTAAGTCGGGCATGGACTTTAGGTATAACAGAGGAGCTACAATTATACCAAAGAGGGAGAAAAAAAGCTGAGGACTGAATGGACAGGATTGGTCATTTTGTTGGGAATAGAGGATGGGTATGTGAGGGTCCATCATATTAGTCTACATTTTTGTAAGTCTGAAATTCTCCACAATGAATTAAAATAAGAAAACTTCAACTTAATGGAGGATGTTACCATTGTATTCCTCCTGGACTGGTCAGATCATCCCTCTTACTATATTCAGTTCTGCTTTATGAGAGACAAACAGGTTCATGAAAAGACAAGATGGATGAGAAAGTATAGAATAAGAAATAACAATAGTGTCTAACATTTACTGAATGTATACTATAAGCCAGACGTTGTATTTTAAGTATAATAACACAGTCCTCATTATAAACTTGTAAGATAGGTACTATTATCTCTATTTTACAAATAAGGAAACCAAGGCACAGAGTAAGTAATCTGTCAAGATCATAGAGCCATTTATTGTGGAGATGTGAGGTGAAGAATGGTTAAAGACTCTAAGAATATTTAGCCAAGAAATTAAATCCTCCAATAGAATACTGTTTCAATCTTTATTTAATACACAGCTATGCAGAAAAGGAAACAGATTTGTTTTACAGGGTCAAGAGTCAAACAAGAATCAAATTGTGATAAAGGCACAATATGAAGAAAAACATTGTCTTAGTCAAAACTAATAAATGAAGGCAGTATAGCACCCAACCACAGATATTCATACAGATATTTAAAGGAAATTCAAGCACTAAAAATACTCACACTCTTTAATTCCAGTAAAACATGCTACTTTCACACTTTTGCTACTCATTCAACAAAGTAATCTGTAGAATGATTTTTTTAAATGTATATACTTTTGTATGAATGCAAATATAGTAACATCATTCCCGCAAGGACAACTCTGTATTAAATCTATCAAAAAATATTTATTTCTAAAAATGAATCCAGTGCTAAAAATAGGTTTACGTGTGGCAAAGAATTGTTAATTTTATTGTCGCATGTCTTCAACATAAGACAACTTTAGCTTTTATATTATGGAATTATATTTGACTAAAATATAAATACTCTTCAATTCTAAATCTAAGTTATTTCACTACCGTTCATTATCCAAGCCCTCTTGAATTCTTTATTTACATCTGTGAATATAACACACTTATATAAAAGAGTATATATAGGTAAAATTTTTGGTGTCTACAAGAGAATACCAAGAAATTAGCAGTCTAGAAGTTTCATTACAAGAGAATACCAAGAAATTAGCAGTCTAGAAGTTTCATTTTAATGTCCAATTTCTATACACACTGTAAGAGAGACAAAGGAAGAAAGAATAAGATTTTATTTTCAACTAAACGAGAATCTTTCCCAAGAAATTAGATTTCCATTTCTATTGTGGAAACAACTCTTAAGGTTGCATGGCATTTGCTATCTTAAAAAAGTAATGAGGGAACATTTTTAAAAACCCAAGTTGGGGGGCATCCTGCCAAAAAGTTGACCTGATTGTTCAGTCATTATATAGTGTCATTAAAGACAAAAAAATATAGAAAGCTATTCTAGACAAGAGGTCTACAGCCTTTAGCCTGTTTTTATAAACAGTTTTATTAGAACATAACCACACTCATCCGTTTACATAATGTCCACGGCTGCTTTTTTAGCAACAATGACAGAGTGGAATAGTTGCAAAGTACAGCTGATCTCCAAAGAAAAGTCTGCTAGGCCTTGCTCTAGATTAAAGATGCAGAGATATGACAATCAAATGTAACATATGATCATGAATTAGGTCCCACAGGAGGAAAAAATGGACATTTCAGGGGACATTTTTGGGGATAGATGGAAAAAATTTAAATATGGATTATAAATTATATCATTTTATTGCATCAATGCCAGACCACTGGGGTATAATAAGGTATTTAAGGTTATGCAGGAAAATATTCTAATTTTTAGATGTATACTGAAGTGTAAGGGTAATGAATCTATAATATACTTTTAAATGGCTCAACAAAAAAAAAAAGAAAAGAAAAAGAAAGAAAAGTTTATAGTACATAGGACGGGAGGGAACATGAGGGGAAAGGGAGAAAGGGAGAGAATATTATAAAATGTTAAGCTAAAGAGCGCTGGGGTAGCTCAATCGGTTGAGCACATGACTTCAGTTCAGGTCATGATCTCACGGCTCATGAGTTTGAGCCCCACATTGGGCACTGTGCTGACAGTTCAGAGCCTGGAGCATGCTTCAGATTCTGTGTCTCCCTCTCTCTCTGCCTCTGCCCCACACTCTCTCAAATATAAACATTAAAAAATTTTTTTAATGTTAAGCTGTTGACTGATGAATTTAGCTGAAGAGCATACTATCTTTCTAGCTTTTCTAACTTTTATATCTTTTCTAAATAAAAACTGAGTAATGGAGAAGCTATTCATCATGCTTTGCTACTGAAAAAGAACAACTTGATTATCCTATGAACATTGAACTTGATTAAACACTGAAAAAACTAAAGGAAGTTGATTTAAAAATAAATTTATTCATTTAAATTGTACAAAGAAAAGGGAAAGGAGTATAGAAAAACTTATAAGCCAACCAATGTTTTCACATGTGTGCACTGGTGAGCAAGGAGGAAGTAAGAGCAAGAGGAAGAAGAACAAGACATACAGTGGATATTATTTTCAACAGGATAAAAACTATATAAAATGAATCAGTTCTCAGGAATAACAATCAGGCAATTTTAAATGGTAACAAATTCCATCCTAACAACTTACCAGCGTAAAACAATTTAAGGAAAAATGCTTCAATTTACTCTACACCATCATTTCAATCAAGTAAGGTATTTCTACTTTCTGCAAAATACTGAGCTCAACACATACATAATTTAACAAAAATTATTTTGATATGAGCAGAACATACATATCTTAAAATTATCAATTTAGTGAAACAAAAGCTGTGATACTTTCTCTTCCTTCGTGAAGAGTTTCAAACACTGAAACTACAGAAAAGCAAAAATTCAATAATTCATAAATGATTTCTCACTATGAAAATTAGATGATCAAAAAACCTTTTATGATATTCTGTGTTAAGACGGAAATACCTCAGCTTCTGATAATATGCCTTTGCCAAGTACAAAGATCAATTTTGTATTGAAAATAACTAAAAACCCTGAATTAAAGACAAGTTAAGAAAAAACCATGTACAGTACCCGTTTATTTTAAAATCATGGAAGAACTGTTAAGATGCTAAGACTTTTTATTATCAGGCCAAAATCTAACTGAAGGCACAAATTAGGAGTGTCAAACAGCACAAATCTGCTTTTGCCTTGATGGCAGGTACTGGACCATGTAAGCTTGGGCTCAATTTTCTATATTTCACTTGCCCAGGAAACAAAAATCAAAGCCACTGAGGCAGATAGTCTAATAGGAGATGTTCTTCCCTCAGGCTCATCTACCCCTCACTCCCATCCCATAGAGAAGTTGCTTTGGGACTAAGAAAAGCCACGGATAAAATTTTCAACCACAAAATGCTGTTACCATAAGATAGTCCAAATCATATCACCTGGGTGGCCTTAAAGAACCATGACTATTGTTTAAAGCAGTGCTTCTGGACTGATGCATACAAACCCATCCCCCACCAAGATACCCACAGAATCAAATGCAATCTTCTCTGGATGAATTCATCTTTACCCCAGACCTCAAAGATAACCCATTAAGAGTTTTCCAAAGAAAGTAAAAGCTCATATTTAAAAATTACCAAACATACAAGAAAGTAAGACACACAGAATCTAGGGAGTCTAGGACCTACCAAAGGTAGAGGCTCTGGGAAACAAGCCTATGCTTTGGCCTTGGATCCTAAAGGGCTACACCCCAGGAATAAGGGTGAAAAGGAAGTAAACAGCCCTCTCAGAATGGACTAGTATATCTCAGTTCATAATTAACTAGTACACTGAAGATGCACATAGCCCCAAGACCCAGATATCCCATATGTAGGTATCTTACTTCAAGAAACTCTTGAATATACACAGAAGCATATATTTATAGCAGACCTATAATCTATTCATGATCCCAAACCAGAAATAATCCAAATGTCCATCTAAGCAGAAAGGATAAACTATGGTTTAGATATACAATGGAACACTATACAGCAAAGAAAATGAACGAAGTACATCTATGTAAATCAACCCAGATCAATATCACAAACATATCACAAAAGAGTACATGCAGTGTGGTTCATAAACTAAACTAAATTTTGGGGTGCCTGGGTGGCTCAGTCGGTTGAGCGTCCGACTTCAGCTCAGGTTATGATCTCACGGTTTGTGAGTTCGAGCCCCGTGTCAGGCTGTCTGGATAGCTCGGAGCCTGGAGCCTGCTTCGGATTCTGTGTCTCCCCCTCTCTCTCTGCCCCTCCCCAGCTTGCACTCTGTCTCTCCCTCTCTCAAAAATAAATAAACATTAAAAACATTTTTCTTAACTAAATTTTATTATTTAGGGATATACCCTAAATGGTAAAACCTTTTAAAACAGCAAATGAGAGAGAGAGAGAGTACACAAGCAGGGGAGGGTGAGGGGGGAAGGGAGATTGAGACTCTTAACCAGGCTCCACCCCAGTGCAGAGCCCAATGTGGGACTCACGTGGGATCATGACCATGAGATCATGACCTGAGCTGAAATCAACAGACACTCAACTGACTGAGCCACCCAGGTGCCTCCATATTGTATTTCTTAACCTGGATTGTGGTTAAACAATTATAAACTGTTTGATTTCATAATTATTCCATATCTGTATATAAATATTTCATTACTGTTACATGCACAAGAAACTGCACATTTTTCTTAAAAGGGAAAGTTTTCTAGGAAGAAGATGTTACAGAGGGAACACTTCTACATTTAGAACTTTATTTAATATTCACACAGGAGTCCTGGTTCAAATCCCAGCTCTATCAGAAACTGTGAGATTTTCCTCAAATCACTAAACCTTAGGCCTTAGCTTTCCCAGCTACGAAATTAGAAAAATGGACCAAGTACATAATTGCAAAAGCTTATTCACAGTGCAACATTCTAGGATTATAAAATATTTGTTCAATTCTGGTCATTGTATAATGGTAAGTGAAATAAGACAGAGGAAGACAAAGATTTCATTCATATGTGGAATTTAAGAAATAAAACAAATTAGCAAAGGGGAAAAATAGAGAAAGAGAGAAACGAAGAAACAGACTCTTAACTATAGAGAACAAACTGATGGTTACTAGGGGGGAGGCAGGTGATGGGATGGGTGCAACAGGTGATGGGGATTAATGAGAGAACTAGGCGTCATGAGCACCAGGTGATGCATGGAAGTGTTAAATCATGATATTGTACACCTGAAACTAATACAGCACTGTATTAACTATACTGGAATTAAAATTAAATAATAAAATACAAAAAAATTCTGGTCACTCACTCATTTCACATTCTTTCTGAGTTGGAAATGGAAGTCATTCATATTGTATTCATAAATACAGCATCAAGTCATTCTTTTCTTCATAGAGAATCCTACCTGATACCTGGGTTTTATCAGCTCCGCCCATAGCAAAAAGTATGCCAAGTAACTGCTCTCAGAGAGGAAGGTATTTAAGAAGATCTAAGGGATAAGTTTCCCCTACTTCACAATGTCTACTCATGACACATTAATGGCTTTTCTCTCACAGACCTTACTTCCAAAAAGAAATTGTGTGAAATATAATAATCTCTATGGTTTATAAAGAAATTGGCTCTTCTGGCTCTAGGTCACCAGATAGTATATTCCCGAAGGCAGTCATTTTTAGATGCACCTACCCCACTAGTTTTTAAAATGTATGTCTTATTTATTGTAGTGTGCTATGCTTGAGAGGAAGGCCATTTTTCTACTTCTTTAATACTGTCCCACAGCATATTAAGATTCAAGAGACATAGAAAGTGCTCATAAAGATTAAAAAATAAAAACCCACAAAAGAAAATAGGAAGTGAATAGTTATTTGGATGACTTTTTAGCTGTTAAACAACTGCATACAGAACACTGTTATAACGGTATGTATGTTCTTGTGAGTTTTTAGGGATGCTAAAGATACATACAGGTTGGTCTTTTTCCACATGTAAGACTTAGAGGGACAGAATAAATGGCAAACTTACCAAGTTTATGGATGACATGAAGCTGAGAAGGATAGCAAATACTGTAGATGAAAAATATCAAGATTAAAAAATAACAAGTCAGAATACTAGAAATGATGAAATTTAACCACATGAGCAGAAAGTATGGAAATGAACTACAGAACAGTCAAACAAGTACAGAATGGCATGAACTTCCCTTAACAGGAACTGAAAATTGTGAGCCTCCCAACTGATCCTAAGTTCAATTATGACGCTAAAGTGTGAAATAGCTGCTAAAAAACACATAATAATAGCTTAAACTTATATAAACCCATGCAAACACCTACCAAGTATGCTCACTGTACATAGCACTATGTAAGCCAGTCTGAAGGGTACAACTATAATCACCGTGCAACCCTACATCTTGATCATTACAATTTAGGTAAGAGAGTGTACGTGTGTATGTGGTAGTTGCTTATTTAAATGTGGGGGGAAAAAGGGGTGCCTGGGTGGCTCAGTCTGTTAAGTGCCCAACTCTTAACTTCGACTCAGGTCCTGATCTCGTGGTTCATGACAGATTGAGCCATGTTGGGCTCTGCACTGACAGCAAGGAGCCTGCTTGCGATTCTCTCTCTCCCTCACTCTCTGCCCCTCCCCCACTCACACATGCATCCACACTCTCTCCCTCTCTCAAATTAAACATTAAAAAAATAGTAAATACTGAAAAGCAAGAAAGCTTCTAAAATTCCTATTCAATTCCTAAAACTGGCAAAAACTGTAATGATTAATATACTGCAAGAGAAAAACATGTAAAATTTGACTAATCATAAGTACATAAGCATGTTATGAACAGAATGATCATTCCTGAGAGACTCAAACAATATTTTATATAAGAAGTAAAAACCAAGTAAACTCTGAAAATTTATGATAATTCAATAGGAAAGAAGGTTAAGATATTCCAGGTAGAACAAACAGTGCAAGGAAAAGCACAGAGGCAGGTTAAGTGGCATGTACACTGAGATAACAGTGACAGTACAGAGAAAATACAGCTTAGGGCAAGCTGAGAACACAAAATAAAAATCTTGAAATGAAAGAACTGTAGATCCAGTAGGACCAAGACATATGGGTTCTAGTCCCATTCTGACAAGCTATGATCAAAATCAAATAGATCAGCCTATCAGGCCTTCAATTTCCTCTTTTACAAAATAAGACTCTCTAAAATCACTTTCCATTTCCAGAATCCCCAGGAGACACAGCTTGAGCGTCTGTATTTAAAAACGAAAACAGGGGCGCCTGGGTGGCTCAGTCGGTTAAGCGTCCAACTTCGGCTCAGGTCATGATCTCGTGGTTCGTGAGTTCAAGCCCTGCGTCAGGCTCTGTGTTGATGGCTCAGAGCCTGGAGCCTGTTTCAGATTCTGTGTCTTCCTCTCTCTCTGACCCTCCCCCATTCATGCTCTGTCTCTGTCTCAAAAATAAATAAATGTTAAAAAAAAATTTTTTTTTTTAAACAAAAAACAGGGGCACCTGGGTGGCTCAGTCAGTTGAGCGTCCCACTTCAGCTCAGGTCATGATCTCACAGTTCGTGGGTCCGAGCCCCACGTCGGGCTCTGCGCTGAGCGCTCAGAGCCTGGAGCCTGCTTTGGACTCTGGGTCCCCCTCTCTCTCTGCTCCTACCCCACTCATGCTCTGTCTCTGTCTCTCAAAAGTGAATAAAGATTTTTTAAAAATTAAAAAAAAAAACAAAACTCTACAGATAATTCTGAAACATGTCCTTCATAAATAAATACCACTCTAATACAATAAGGAGCAACTGCAAATTTTCAACAATGATGATATAAGAACACATTTGCATTTGGAAGGCTAATAATAAGGCTGCAGTGTGTAAGATAAACGAGAAAGTGGCAAAAGAAACAATACAGAAAGCTATGTAGCTGATGTATAAGATTACATTCTGAACACCATATTTAGTACTATAGTATACTCAGAAGTTGTTAACCAGCTAGGGTTCTGAAACGCAAAAAAGTTAAAGAAATGTAGCTAACACAAAAGAACATACTAAAACTGTCTTCGAGATATGAAAGCCTGCTATGTAGAAAATGGAAGAGACATTCCAAGTCACCCCAAAGTCAAACATCACTGAGTAGAAGTTCTAAGGAAGAATCTGAGGCTCAATACAGCAAAGGTTTCATAAAGTTGTAAACGCTTAACTAGTTAAGTTCAAACAGACACTGAATGACCAGCATCAAAGGATACTATACAGGTGTTACATTAGGTGGAAGTATGAACTAGACTTAAATCATGGTCATTCCAAGACAAAGTTTCTAAGGATACTAAAAAAGAACATTTAAAACGTAAATTTCTTCAGCGTGATAAGGCTACATTTTATGATTCCAATTATACATTTTATAAAGGGTAAAACTAAAAGACAATAAAAAGATCAGAAGTTCAGGGGAAGAGAAGAGGTTTGAATATGATACAAAGGTGATTTTTTAAAATCACCTTTGTAATTATTATTGAAATAATATCACCAGTGAAATTTTTCTACAGGATACTGTAATCTAGGATGCATACATCATGCATCTGGCAAAATCCATAAAACTTTTGAAGGACAAAGAATGAACTGTAAAGGTATACAAATTAAAAAAAAAAAAATCATTTAGAAGGTAAGGGAATCCCTAGGAAGGAATATAAACAAACACAAGATCTAACTGTATTATAAACCTCACTGAGGGGGTAAAAAGGAAAAGGTCCTGACCTAGGACCTTTGGAAATGAGTGGCATCTCTAAGACTAACGGCAAAATATTCTGCACATAAGCACTTACGCTGACAGTTATTTCCCATTAGAGTAAAAATTAACAATTCTAATACTGCTATACATTTATACTGGAATTAAACAGGGGCGCCTGGGTGGATCACTCAGTTAAGCATCCGACTTTGGCTCAGGTCATGATCTCACCGTCCTGAGTTTGAGCCCCACATCAGGTTCCGTGCTGACAGCTCAGAGCCTGGAGCCTATTTCAGGTTCTTTCTCTGTCTCTCTCTCTCTGCCTCTCCCCCGCTCGTGCTCGCTCGCTCTCTCTCTCTCTCTCTCAAAAATAAATAAACATTAAAAAAATTATAATGGAATTAAACAATTAAATAAATGGGTGATGGATGGCCATGTTTGTCAGTGCTGCAGTGGGTATTTACAGATAAGCAAGAGGAGGAGCTAGAATAATCCAGTGGTAATATAACGGATTGGAAGGAGACTCAAAACATGAACTCATGTTTAGCTTAGTATAGATACAGATGATTACACATAGAAATACTTATGGATATGTGTATATATACAGGTTAGTATACACATACGTATTTTCTTATTCTGTTAGCTGAGACAGCTAAATAAAATAACACATCCCAGTAGCAATGAGCACACATCATACCCAAATACAGGCTTCTAACACCATTCTCCAAAAACAATTCTAGGAATGGGGTACGAAATAAGTAAGAGTCTGTAGTATTTTGTAATGAAAGAAAGAAAAGAAAGGAAGGAAGGAAGGAAGGAAGGAAGGAAGGAAGGAAGGAAGGAAGGAAGGAAGGAAAAGAAAGAAAGAAAGAAAGAAAGAAAGAAAGAAAGAAAGAAAGAAAGAAAGAAAGAAAGAAAGAGCTCACACACACACACCAAAAATACACCACCTTATTGGGATATACGAGGGAAAAGATAGGTTCCCGATGGCCAAAGCTAAAATATATTTTTAAATGTCTGTTTATTTCTGAGAGAGAGAGGGCGTGAGAGCACACACAAGAAGAGGAAGAGACAGAGGATCTGAAGTGGGCTCTGCTCTGACAGCAGTGAGTGTGATGTGGAGCTCAAACCCACAAGCTGTGATATCATGACCTAAGCCAAAGTTGGATGCTCAACCAACTGAGCCACCCAGGTGCCCCAAGATTGTAAGATTTAATTTTTATTTTATTTAAAAAAAATTTTAATGTTTTACTTATTTTTTTTTCTTTTGAGAAAGAGAGCAAGGAGGGGCAGGCAGAGAGGGAGAGAATCTTAAGCAGGCTCCACCCCCAGTGCACAGTCAACGAGCCTGATGTGGGGTTTCTGTCTCAATGACCATGAGATCATGACCTGAGCCGAAATCAAGTTTACGTTTAACCAACTGAACCACCTAGGCAGCTCTAAATAGTTGTTTTAAGAACATTTTTAGATTTATTGAAAAATCAAGAATATATTCTAGAACTCCCACTTATCTATTATTAATCTTATGTTACCATATTACAATTTATAAATCAATATTAATAATTATTAATATTATCTAAAATCTATACTTTATTAGCTTTTACCCAGTATCTTTTTTTCTGTTCTGAAATCCCTTTAGAATACCAATTAGATTTAATTTTCATGTCTCCTTAGGCTTCTCTTAGCTGTGGCAGTTTCTCAGACCTAACTTTCCTTATTGTTGATGACCTGGGCAATTTTGAGGAGTACTGGTCAGGTATTAATAGATTTTTCTTTACTGGAATTTATCTGATGTTTTCCTCCTTATTAGGTTGGGGTTTGGGGAGAACACAGAGGTAAAGTACCATTTTTATCATGTTATACCAAGGGTATATACTGTTAATATGATTTAGTGCTGTCAATATTGACTTGATCACCTGGCTGAGGTATTTGTCAGGTTTCTCCACTGTATTCTTTTTTCCTCACCCTTTCTATACTGTATTTTTTGAAAAGAAGTCACTATGCACAGTACATACTTAAGGAGTGGAGAGTTAGGTTCTCTTCTTGAGGGCAGAATATTTACATAAATTATTTGGAATTCTGCTTGGGAGATATTTTTTTCTTTTGTCATTCAATTATTTATTCATATCAGTATGACTCAAATATTTATTTTTATACCTGTACTACTTTATTTTGTTGCTTAAATTATTCTTAGCCTGGAGCCTGCTTCAGATCCTGTGTCTCCCTCTCTCTCTCTCTGCCCCTCCCCTGCTCTCAAAAATCAATAAAAAAAATTAAAAAAAATTTTTTTTAAATCTTACAATCTTCTCTATAGCCACTATTGCTTTGTTACCTTGGAAGAGCAAAAGGGAAAGTATTTAGTTGAGGTATGTATTTAAGTTGAAATATCAGAACTTACAAGATCCCATCTAATTATTTTAAAATTAAAAATTTTAGGGGCACGTGGATGGCTCAGTCGGTTGAGCATATGACTCCGGCTCAGGTCACGATCTCACAGTTCATGAGTTTGAGAGCCCCATGTAGGGCTTTGCGTAGACAGCCTGGAGCATGCTTCAGATTCTGCCTCTGCCTCTCTCTCTCTCTCTCTCTCCCTCTCCCCTACATGCGCTCACTTGCACACATTCTCTCTTTCAAAATAAACAAAAAAAATCTTTTTAAAAACTAAATTAAAAATTTTGTGTTAACAAATTTACTGTCATTTACTCCTGGTTAAACTTTAACACACTAAACAATCACTCTAATAGTTCTAGAACTCACCAATTTATAAATAATCCTCACCTGCTATCTCTGTTCAATATGAACATAAATATTGTATCTATTCTGCTTAAAAGTAGTAACAGCTCAGAGTACTTTAAATGCAAAAATCTGTCAAATTAACCTAATCTGCAGACCTACTATGGTTTTCCATCTTAAGTCACTAAATAAGCACAATTCTAGACTTTTAATTTTAGTGCTCCAGCACAGTGGTGGCATTAAAATACACACCACTATGCCTGGCATGGCTATATACTCCTAAAAAATACATTCTGATGTGGAGGCTGGGGCAAGGAAAAGGTTAAGGACAACAGTTTAGTGTGATATATATACATATAACAGTACTATAACAATCATGGAACAATATTAGACCAATGTATTTACAGCACAGTGTATTTAAATAAGTGTTTTTAGGTGTTTGGTAATAGCTGGACTTAAAAATTTTTTAATCACAAGGTGAAATAAAAACATTTTTTACTTCTTGTATCGACACTACTACACTACAATCTCATTATAACTATACTACTATTAACTTTACTCTTTGTACAGCTATTGTTACCTTACTTGTACTTTCTATAAATCTTTAGAGTACAAATTAGTTATGTTCAATATATAATCATATCTATTCCAGATCAAAAACCCTTTCAAGTAGGTATTACTACCACTTTATGAATGGCATAACTAAAACTTAGAAAGGTTAACTACTGGTAGATTCTTGCCATCATTCTTTCCATAATACAATTATTTACATATCCTAATTTATGTGCAATATTGAGCTTAGATTGTATACAATGGGAAAATTAGCCTATATCTAAAATTCAGAAATTACTCAAAACCTAACTGAAGCCTTAATCCCTGCCTTATTTTTTTTTAAGTTTATTTAAGTTTCTTTGAGAGAGATGGCATAAGCGGGGGAGGGACAAAGAGAGAGGGGCAGAGAGAATCCCAAGCACGCTCCACGCTGTCAGCACAGAGCCCAATGTGGGGCCTGAACTCAGAAACCCTGAGACCATGACCTGAGCCAAAACCAACAGTTGGATGCTTAACCGACTAAGCCACCCAGGCGCCCATCCTGCCTTATTTTTAAATAGCAGAAGAGTAAGAAAATTAGCCTATTTAACAACTCTTTCTATTCACCTACAAGTACAAATACTAATTTTAGAATGCAACAGAAAAGAAAGAATGCCATTTTTTATTGAATAGATCATAAACAGAGTAAGCAATACTTTAACTAAAACATATGTCATTCATAGTTAAAGAGGAATTTTGATAGCCTCCAACAGTTGTAAAAAACAAAAACAAAAACAAAAACAAAAACAAAAACACTTGCCCCTTTCCAAAAAGTCTTCACTGTATATTTTCTCAATGTATATTAACCCCCTGAAAGAAGTATAATTTCTAATGTGTTTCAAAGGGTATTTTCTTTTACATAAAGGTTTCATCAATGATCCTGAAAATATAGTCCTTCATTCTTTCAATGACCTCTATAACAAAAGTTATCAGCGTTCTCTTTCCAGAGTCTAGCTTGTGTACCTGAAAACTGGCAATAGGTCTAGAGGAGATCTACATAGGAGTCCACTATTTCTCTGTACAATAATTGTTTTAAAAAACTCAAGTTTGACAGTTAAGCTCTATTTCTTCTTATCACTGTTTATTTGGCTTAACATAAGTCAGGAAAGATTAGCCAGCTGGTTTGATTTAAACAAATATATTTCTATATTCTGATGCTAAAGTATGATTTTTTAACATTTTTCTCAGTTCCAGAAGTAATATTTCTAGTAAGCTATGTGTGAATAGGGAACTCAACATCCTCATATGTTCTACACCCATTCCATGGATCACTAACCTTGCTGACTATCCATTTGCTTTTGAATGTAAATATCTGAACTGAGGTTTATGAACATCTCAAAAATTTTGTTAAGTATTTGACAGTATGAGCCCTTAACTCTCTTTACAGTTAAACATATTCCCATGCTTCTTATGTTTTTTTCTGGTTAAACACATACACACAAACAACAAAGTTTGTCTCTATTTGTTATATATACACAATTTTTAAAAAAATTTTTTAACGTTTATTTATTTTTGAGACAGAGTGTGAGCGGGGGGGGGGGAGGGGGTGCGGGGTGGAGACAGAGGGATAGAGAGCAGGGGGAGACACAGAATCTGAAGCAGGCTCCAGACTCTGAGCTGTCAGCACAGAGCTCAACGGAGGGCTTGAACTCACGAACCATGAGATCATGACTTGAGCTGAAGTCGGACGCTCAACCAACTGAGGCACCCAGTGGCCCCTATACACATAATTTTTAAACTACAAACTATAAGAGAAAAATTTTTCCTTACATGGCTTGGATTGAAAAATTTCTAAAGGCAAAGTATAATCGGGTTAGAAAAAAATAGCCTGCATATTAAAAATAGAAATATCATTTATTTTTCATAGCTAAGAGAAAAAATGACCGATGCCAAGAAAATCAGTATTTACAGAGTGTGCTCTTATATAAGCTCTTTAAAATGTTTGGTGATCTTTACTTTTACCACTTCTTTAGGTTAAAGTTGGCAAGTTTTACCTTCAGTAAATCATTAACAACATCATCTAGTTGCTGTTAACTTATTGGTCTTTAGTACTAAACATAAAATTCCTAACATAAATAACTTGTAGGGATAACTCTTCCATCTCCAGAGAAATGTTAGTAAAACTGACATTGCTCTTAAATTAGAAGCTTGTTTTCACTTGCATTTAGCAGTTACACTTTCAAATCCTAACTATAAAATAAACTTGTGATGATCCAGATGTTAAAGAAATAATTTTATTAGAATCAAGAGAAACAAAACTTATTCTCCACTCCTATTCCACTCCTTTAAAAAGAAAAAAAGAAACCTATTTTTAAATGTTGCTTCTCAGCTATTTAGAATTAGTTTTTCTTAGTATGTATATGAATGGGTAGAGACTGAGGAACCATACAGAGTGGTTCATCTCTAGTGCTGCTGTTCAGTATGAGGAAGAGAGAACAGGTAAAGAGAATTTTTAAAGGAAGAAATGAAATGATTTATTAGAATAAAATAAAGACATCCAGCAAAGGACCTTTCTCTTTCCTCCTGTTCTCTATATCTTGCCACACTTCCTGACCCCACAGAAATAAATACAAGAGTCCTATTCCTATCTGATATACCAAAGTGGGTACAGCCTGCATACTAACTGCTTATTTCTATACTGAATACACATTAAATTCCTAAAAATTTAGAAACTAAGACCTCTCTCTTTCAGTATACTCTACAGTCCATTTGTAACATATCAAACATTTCAAAGGGTCCTTGGACTGAACACCATAATAACTCAATAAATATGAAGGAAGCAGTTAAATTTCTGCAGTGCTGACTCTAATGTATAGACTGCATGGCAGCTTTTTTAAAATACAGCAAGCCCAGAGCCCCTGGGTGGCTCAGTCAGTTAAACGTCCGACTTCAGCTCAGGTCATGGTCTCACGGTTCATGAGTTCGAGCCCTGCGCTGGGCTCTGTGCTGACGGCTCAGAGCCCGGAGCCTACTTTGGATTCTGTGTCTCCTTCTCTCTCTGCCCCTCCCCTGCTCATGCTCTGTCTCTCTCTCTCTCTCTCAAAAACAAATAATCATTAAAAAAAATTTTTTTAAATAAACAAATAAAATAGAGTAAGCCCTACAAAAAACAGCTACAGACAATAAACAGAATTTTTTTTTTTAATTTTTAAAATGTATATCTCAACTAAGATCTTCCAGAAATATAAACATTGATTAAAGACACTGGCACTAATAAATACAAAGTATTTTTACCTGTGTTTTTCAAACATCTGTAGACTGCTACATAGCAGGATTTAAACATAACTTCCATTATTTAGCCACTGAATTGTTTTTAATGGGAACTTATCAAGGCACATCCAATGGTGTAAAAGGAGCTAGAGTGTATAGCAAGTACAGGTGCCACAAAATTATAAAATATTAGAGCTAAAAGGTACCACCTCAAGGATAAGTGCAACTTATTCATCTCACAGTTGGAAGGAAATGAAGTTCAGAGAGATTAAGGGACTCCATCATGTTTGGCCAGCTAAGTAAGGGTTGAGAAACATGCCAGTGTCTCTTGCTTCAACAACCTACTGCTCCTAAGCACAACAGAAGAAAATGAAAATTTGGGGGTGGGGAGGTTCTTTTTTAAATCCCTTATAATATCTTTATGAGAATAAATTTTATGTTTGATTTTTTAAGTATTTTCTAGTTACATAACACAAAGAACAGGAAATGTAAATCATGGAAAGAAATAAAGTCCCTGTAATTCCAAGATCAAATAGTTACCACTTTTTTTTATCTTTTGGGAAAAATAAATTATAAGGTACTATATGCTGTAACTCAAAAAGCAGGGGAATATAATAATATGAATAATAAGAAATTTCTTATTACATGAATAAACACCTCACTATTCTTCTAGTAGTATACTATATACTATATTCTTCTAATGAAAGGTTCACTTCTAAAAGACTTTTGAAAAGATTTATAAACAGGGGATTATTTATGCAAAAAATTCTTTGCTTTAAAAATTATCAACATTATCCTTAAGATAAGTCTTTAAAAGCCAAAATCTTTTAAAACTATTTCATTTACAAAAAAGTTTATAGAAACATCTATTACATGAATTATCAATCATGGCAAATATTTTTATATGGCCCAAAAGATCTCTGCTTACGTATACATTAAATATACGGCAGGGCCCCCACAGACCAATCAGTCTGATAAAATCTAAAAACCTGACAGGGGCACCTGGGTGTCTCAGTCAATTAAGTGTCCAACTTTGGTTCAAGTCATGATTTCTCGGTTCATGAGTTCAAGTCCGCACATGGGGCTCTGTGCTGGGAGGCAGAGCCTGGAGCCTGCTTCAAATTCTGTGTTTCTCTCTCTGCCCCGCCCGGCTCTCACTTTCTCTTTCTCTCTCTCTCTCTCTCCCTCTCCCTCTCTCTCCCTCTCTCCCTCTCTCCCTCTCTCTCTCTCTCCCTCTCTCTCCCTCCCTCCCTCCCTCAAAAATAAACATTAAAAAAATTAAAGAAAAAAACCTAAAATCCTGATAATACCAAATGCTGGGAGGATACAGAGCAACAGAACTCTCATTCATTACTGATAGGAATACAAAATAGTACAGCTACTCTGAAAACAGTTTGGCAGCTTCTTACAAAACTAAACATACTCTTACCATAAGACCCAGCAAGTACAAATTTAGGTATATTCCCAACTGATTTGAAAACCTATGTCCACACAAAACCTAAATGCAAATGTTTACAGCAGTTTTATTAATAATCACCAAAATCTAGAAACAATTAAGATGTCCTTCAATAGGTAAATGGATAAACAAACCATGATACATCCATAAAATGGAGTATTATGCAGAAATAAAAATGAGCTATCACACCACAAAAAGATATGGATGAACCTTAAGAGCATACTACTCAGTTAAAGAAGCCAGTCTGAAAAAGATTCACAGTACATGTGACACTCTGAATAGGCAAAACTATGAAGACAGCAGAAATATCACTGATTTCCAGAAGATCAGGAAGAGAAAGAGGTATGGTAGAATAGGTGAAGCAAAGTAGATCTTTATAGCAGTAAAACTATTCTGCTGTAAAACTATGACATAGCAATGGTGAAAGCAGGGCATTACCCATTTGCTTGCTATAACCCATAGACCTTTACAGTATAAAAAATAAACCTTAATGTAAGCAAATTTTTAAAACTCTTCTAGGAGGTCAGAAATGCAAACTGTGACAAAAAGGATCTAACTGTGCTGCAAATGCATGAATAACATCACAGAGAGCAAAAGGAAAAAGTCCTGATCCAGGTAACTCTGGAAATGCATGGTATATGTAAAGCTAAAAAGTCTTGCACAAAAGACCTACACTCTAGTTGAGAAACTTATCTCCCATGGGAATATAGGTTAACAATTCTGATACTATTGTATGTACATACTAGAACCAAAAAATTAAGTAAATGGGGCGCCTGGGTGGCTCAGTCAGTTAAGCGTCCTACTCTTGATCTCAGCTCAGGTTTGTGAGTTCAAGCCCTGCATTGGGCTCCATGCTGGACATAAAGCCAACTTAAAAAACAAAAAAAAAATTTAATAAGGGCAAATGGAGAGAGCCAGCTTTGTCCCTGTTGCAGTGAGCATTTACAGATAAGCAAGGGGAGGAGGCTAGAATGATCCATGTGGTAATATAACAGATTAGAGGTAAAGTCAAATTATAAAACCAGGTTTAGCTTGGTATAGATACAAATGACTACATACAGATTTATGGATGTGTGTATAGATATGCACATACATTTTCTTGCTTGATCAGCTATGACAGCTCAATAAAAGCAACAAGTCCTCTCAGTAGCAATGAGCACATTTAGTACCCAAATATTTGTTTCCAACACCATTCTCCAATAAAGGGAACTGGGGTTCCTTAGAGAGACAGCTGATTCTGGGACTAGGGCAGGAAATATACAAGATGAGTCTGGAGTATTCTGAAGTGCCAGAGAGTAAGGAAGTGCTCAAAAACCAAACACACCAAAAATAAACCATCTTGATGATGCACAGGAACCAACAGAAAGGTTCCCAATGGCCAAAGCTAGAACAATTTAAGCAACAAAGTAGTACTAAATTATAACCCCAAGTATAAAAACAAATATTTAGGAGTCCATACTGACATAAATAAGTGACTGAATAAGTCAACAAAAGAGAAAAAAATCTCTCATGCAGAATTCCAAATAATTTATGTAGATACTTTCTCTTCAAGTTTGAGCTGTGCAGTGACTTCTTTCTAAAGAATAAAATATGGAAAGTATGGAGAGGAGAATAACTTTACAGTGAAGATATCTGACAAATACTACTTCAACCAGATGATGAATCAACATCAACTATAATAAATCATATTAATAGTATAGTATATACATAATAATGGCACTTCACCTCTATGGTTTTCCTCCCATCCACAACTCTAGTCTAATCATGAGGAAAACAGGAGACAAATCACAATAGAGAAGTATCTATAACACCAGACCAGTATCCCCCAAAACTGCCCAAGTCATCAAGACAAGTCTGAGACACTGCCACAGTCAAGGGAAGTTTAAGGAGACACGAAAATTAAATGTAATTGGTATCCTAGATGGAATTCTAGAACAGAAGAACAGTAGGTAAAAAGCTAAAGAACTCTGAAAAAAAAAATGTAGACTTTATTACATATATTAATAAGAATTTTATTTTATATGGTTAATCATAATGCATCCGTTCATGAGTTACACTGTGCTAATGTAAAATGTTAATAAAGGAAACTGGCTGCAGGGTATTATGGGAATTCTCTGTACTTTCTTTTTAATTTTTCTGTAAATCTAAAACTGTACTAAAAATTAAAGTCCATTAAAACATATAGGAAAGGGGTGCCTGGTGGCTCAGTGGGTTAAGTGACCGACTCTAGATTTTGGTACAGCACATGATCTCCTGGGTTCGTGGGATTAAGCCCACATGGGGTTCTGAGCTGACAGCACAGGGATTTTCTTTCTCTGCCTCTCTCATGCACGTGCCACACTCTTCCCCTCAAATTAAATAAACTTAAAAAATATACATAGGAATATTTTAGTTTCTTCCCTGGGGTAGTAACATTTGAATACTATACCCTCAAGACTGTCATGTAGACTAAAAATAAAAACCATAGTAATAATAATTTAAAACTTTTATAAGGAATCAAGAGCAGAAAATGCCTAACCTGAGAGTTAGAAAACATGGAAAAAGTAGCAACTCCGCCACTAATTTTGAAATCTTGGACATGACTCATCTTTTCTGGTCTAAGATTTACACCTATAAATTGAGAGAGATAAAACAGCCTCTGAAACCATTATCCCTACACCTACTGTAAAGTCATAGAGTAAATCTCTTTTTCTTAGTAGCTCATAATATTAAACAAAGAATTCTGTAGTACCTCTAATTTCAAAGAGAAAAATAAAAGCCAGGTTCAATGACATGGGCGATTTCCATAACAGCTCTGCCACTTCTACTAAAGACAACTGGTCAAGAATCCAGTTGAATCCAAAACACTAAATGATCCATGATGGGCAACTTCTGATAGCCTACACTGCCCAATAACCTCTGTTCCGGAAGATATCCTTCCAGAAAGGATAGGCCAAGGCAGACTTTCCCCGCCCCCAACCAACCATTTGTTCCACCTGTAACCAACAATAATTTTACCAGGGATGAAAACCTGACCCAGGGAAGCTGATCTACTGTACAGTCAATAACCAGGCCTTCTGTTACAGAATGTGAAGAGGATCTAGAGAAGAAAGGTCAAGTAGAGGAGTTGGGACCAGGGGAAACCTAGAGGAAAGATCTGCCATTTGCAAATCAAAATTATAGGGGAGAAAGTGAGCAAAAAACATTAGTAAAAAAAGAAAAACCAGTCTGTACTGCACAAAGAGAAGCATAGCTAAGAGAGTATAATCTTTTTAAAAAAATTTTTTAATGTTTATTTTGGAGAGAGAGAGAGAGAGAGAGAGGGCACGTGCAAGTGTAAGTGGGGGAGTGGCAGAGAGAGGGGGAGACAGAAAATCCAAAGCAGGCTCCACACTGTCAGCACAGAGCCCGGCATGGAGCTCAAACTCACAAATAGTGAGATTATGACCTGAACTGAAATCAAGAGTCGGATGCTTAACTGACTGAGCCAACCAGGCACCTCTGAGAGTATAATCTGAAACCAAAAGATTGCAATTTCACAAGGGTTGGCTAGGCTTTATTTTCTGACCTTGAATATTCATAAGATTGCCTACTATTTATTTAAAATAACCTTTTTTTTTTTTTCAGCGTTTTTTTTTTTTTTTAATTTATTTTTTTGGGACAGAGAGAGACAGAGCATGAACGGGGGAGGGGCAGAGAGAGAGGGAGACACAGAATCGGAAGCAGGCTCCAGGCTCCGAGCCATCAGCCCAGAGCCTGACGCGGGGCTCGAACTCACGGACCGCGAGATCGTGACCTGGCTGAAGTCGGACGCTTAACCGACTGCGCCACCCAGGCGCCCCTAAAATAACCTTTTATATTTGATATACTTTGACTGGGTTTTCTAATTCCTGCAACCAACAAGCCCTTACTAAAACAAGCTCTGACCACTGTGACTTTGCTTATTCCCCGCACCAGTTTTAAATTACAGTTCATTACTAGTTGCTGGAATTTAATAAACTTGTATTCAAACTGAATATCATTTGAAGTCTCATACAAAGGCTTTCACAGGGAATTTTTTTTTTTTTTTTTGAAAGAGAGCAAGCGAGCATGAGTGGGGAGAGGTGCACAGAGACAGAAAAAGTGAGAGAATCCTAAGCAGGCTCATGGAGCCTCACGCGGGGCTCGATCCCGCAACCCTGGAATCATGACTATGACCAGAGTCACAGGGAATTTTTAAAGGAATATATCAGTATTTTTTTAATCCACATATTTGTAGCCTTCAAGAAATTGTGGTTTTTTTCCTCCTTAAAGACTCTAGGCTTCTTGTAATAAGAAACCATAAAAGATGACTTTATAACTGGTTCCTAATACCTATTTCTCTAAATCTATTCAATAAAATTCTTGAGTTTCTTTAAGAATTCAGGAAGCTGAATGCAACTGACTGTACTGTGGTTAACATTATAGAAGTTGTACAATAATCTAGAAAAAAATCCTGACCACCAGTCAGATCAAGATTTACATATTTTCTCTAGAGTTTTAGATTACCCATTCTAAGAAACAATACATTATAACAAGTAAAAAGTTGCCCTTCTATTCTGTAATTGCAAATACATAAAAATTTCACATAATAGAGACAAACCAGTAATCTCTAGTTATAAACTAATATTCTACAGGGCAATATACCTCAAATATAGCTAAAGAATTTATCTGTTAAGCTATCTGTATACAATCATCTTACAATAACTTCAAAGACACAGGATATGTCTTGTGTTTTTAATTATTTCTAGCTTCTACTCAAAATTATGAGTTCATACAGAAAAAGCTAAATAATATCCCCTATTGAAAATCTTAAATAGAACAGACACATAAATAGGCAGGGACACACATTTTCTCTCAAGTCCTTCAACTCAATAAAGATAACCCAAACAGATTCTTACCATTCTGTTGCTTCCTAAAGCCTACTGTCAAAACTCTAGATTGACTGTAAAAATATATTTAAAACTATACAAAACATTCTGATCATACCAAACTTATAAATTTATTTTGTAATACAACCACTTTCTCTCTTTGGGGTCTGGTATTAACTGAGCTTACATTTTTTTTTATACAGGCATGTAAAAACATTATCCTACCACCTGATAATGTGTTCAGACAACCAACGTGATCATGAGGCACACCCTTCTTCCCCAAATCCCCCACCATACCAATTATCTCTCCACAACTCCTGAGTTTAGTGAACTATGTGAATGATTGTCACTGATTCAACATTTCTTTTGAAAACTTAAAATCTAGATTTTTTAAGTAAAAAAAAGGAAATAATCACTAGTACTAAATTTTATAAATTCAAAGTATTAAAAGTTCAACTAATGGCATAAAAAAAACTCTACTATGAAAAGCATGCTAAATTTTTCTCTGACATTTTCAAAGCAGGATAAGGTTTACATTTCTCCAAAGATACATCAACCAACAGAAAGACATGGTTCCTCCAAAGAGCTTGAGTTCTATTGTACATGTTGCTATGATAATGCACACAAGGAGCAATCAGTCAATCTTGGGAAGATAGGAAAGAATTCTCAGAGTATAGAATTTCTAAATTTAAACATCTTACTCCTTTTGCAGACAGAGAAAGGAAGATAACCAGGGAGATGGGGTAAGAGTGGACTAGAGCAGGCATTTAGGCATATAAGAAAGCCTCAAGTAAAAGAATATAACAAGGAACTAATAATCTGTTTAGAATATCGAGAAACAGTAAAAGAATGTTTAAAAATCGTGCAATAATTCATTTTACTTTCTTAAATTTTTTAAAACTTTTATTCATTTTTGACAGACACAGAGAGACAGAGTACGAGTTGGGGAGGGGCAGAGAGCAAGGAAGACACAGAATCCAAAGCAGGCTGCAGCCTCTGAGCTGTCAGCACACAGCAATGAGGGGTTCAAACTCACAGACCACAAGATCATGACCTGAGCTGAAGTTGGACGTTTAACTAACTAAGCCACCCAGGCCCAAATAATTCATTTTAAAGAGTAGATTTTATTCTAAAAACATTTATTCTAGCTACACTGTAGGAGTCCATTGGGGAAATAGTACACTAGCACTGCAGAAAGTAAGTTAGGAAGCATTTCCAGTAATCCAGAAAAGAGATGACAGAGATGACCTAAATTTAAGAAAGCAGCACTGAGAACAAAGAAATAAAGTTGAATCATAACACTGGTAGGAGAGGAGGGTGTAGTGAAGAAGTAATTGAAGATTACTCCTGTTTTTCCAGACTGGGCAAGTGAAAGATACAATTAAGCGAAAAGATAGTGTTGAATATTGGATGTGCGCGAAGGAAGCAATGGTAAGTTCAATTTTAGACATGTTCCATTGAGTTTACTGTGGAGAAAGCAAATGGATATATCTTGCAAGCAGTCTGAAGCCTAAGAATAATCTGATTGGAGATATATACATTTGGAAATCCATCAATATAGAAATGATAATTTAAACCACAGCACTGTGTGAGAATATCAACAGAGAGCATACAAAATAAGAAAGAAGTCAATAACCAAAGCTCAAGCAGTGCCAAAAGCAAGGGGAAGGGCAAAGATATATTTATATATTCATTTGAATTACAGAAATCAAATCATGTCCAAATTTTTTTTAACAGATAAGAAAACTAACAACCTCAGAAGTTAAAAACATTTACCCAGCATCATACTACCAGCTGAGAATTCTACTGGAAGGAGACTGGGATGTTCCTCAAATCTAGTTCTTTTGCAAATAATCTACAAATAAAACTTTTAAAAATATTAAGATTCTAGATTAAATAAGATAGCATTTTAAAGATAAAAACATTATCCAGTCATGAATGGTGACTTAAAAAACCTTATAAAACATTACATTTGGTTCATTTAACTTGACTCTTCATATCCATATATATATTTTGAAATGTTTATTAAGAAGATAATTCAGGTGTTGACTATAATCTTTTTCAATGGCACTTTCCACTCTCATTGCCAGTAAGCTATTAGCATGACCCTTTCTCTCCAACTGAAAATTTAATCATAACAAAATAATTCATGGCTTTATATTCTGATAACTGTCAGTTAAAATAATATAAAAAAAACATTTACAATTAAGAGGAATGATAATATAGGACAAGTGAAAAGAAGCAAACAACAAAAGTTGAATCAGTTCTCCAACTTCACATAAATGGTAAAAATAGTACCAGGGAAAATAAATTTCTGCAAAATACTTAACATTTACAAGAAACTACATTAGACAGACAGTCATAAAGAAAGCATATTCACCATAGCTTTCTGAAATATACTACATCAAATTTGGCCCAGCCAAAAGACCTGAAAGGAAAAACAACTAAAATCTAGATAGATTACTCTTTCATCTTTTAAGGTTAACACTTGAAACCTAGTAAACCCTGTTTCGTATCTTCTTATGCATCACTGTATCTTGTACCCATCCTCATGAAGTGTATCTGAACCAGTAACCCAATTTTTACTTCTGCTCAAACCATAGCAACACTTCATCAACACAACTAAAACAATGTCAAGTCTCTTTTACCCTCATTCTTCAATTCAAATTGGTATTATTCCAATTTCTCTGACTTCAGCTTCTCAGAAAAAAAAGCCACTTAAACTAATGTTTTACTAATAAGTAGAAACTAGTCCTCACTGTCACAGGAGTGTCAACAAAAATAATTTCCAAATGGTCAAACTTCAGGCTGGGGTGAATGTCATAAGAAGAAAACATACCTAAGTGCATACTGAAATCAAATCAGAAAGTTCCACTTTCAATCATGACAGAATAACAAACACTGAATATCCTCTTGCCAAACACAACTACACAACTGGAGAAAACACAGAAACAATTATTGTTAGACAACAGACAATATGTAGTGCAGGACTATGACCTATAAAAGAGAACAAACAAATAAGATAAGCCACACTATGATCACACTTTCCACATGGAAGTATCATTAGTACTGCAGAACAGGAAGCCGTCTTGCCGAGCAGAGAGAGAGGAAAAAAAAAGAGTGTTTGGGGAAGTGAGGCAGCTGGAATTTGTGGGACAGAGCACCAAAGAAGAAGAAGCAAAACAGAAAAAGACAGAAAAACACCAAATATTTGTGTAAGGGTCCCCTGGAATCTTACATGTACAAAGCTGCACATGTAAAACATGAGATTCCACAAGACCAACCGTTTTCATGAGGCTAGAGTCTTCCTTCAGGTTTCAACTAGCCAGAGTAAAGACCTTTTTAAATGAAACACCAGAAAGGCCATGCCAAGAAGTAAGGCTAAACTAAACCTAAAATACAGGCTACTCTGGACATCCCCCGAACACAGCTAAAACATAAACCTTAATAGGATCAAGCATATTATCAAGTAAATTAACTGCCTGTCAGAACAAATTTCAATACTTTTAAAGAAAGAGAACAAAATCCAGACCCTCAGTAATATTTGTATGGTGGACATTTGAAATATTTTAAGTATGTGAAAATGAATCATAACACACTACAGATAATTCTGCCTACTGAGAGTGCCCTGAACAAATTGCTCAGACTTTTCTCATCACTTTACAAATTTCTCTATGTTAAAATCAGAGATTAAAGAGAAAAGTAGAAGCAGCTTTCCATGACAATGTAAAAGAAATAGCGGTACACAGACCTCACTGAAGACACATACTTCACTGAAGAAATAGAAAAGTCACAAAACAGATCTTCTCATTTATTACTGAACACTGTAATATCTAATGACATGAGTCATCAAAGAAATACATATATGGTATAGTCTGCTCACCGATTTATAAAAACACATCACTTTTAGAAGTCTATTTATTTTGAGAGGTGGGGGGGGGGGGTGCAAAGACAGAAGGGAAGAGAGAATCCCAGGCAGGTTCCGTGCTCAGAGAGCAGAGCCCAACTTGGGGCTCAAAGCAGGGCTCAATTTCTCGAACCATGAGATCATGACATGATCCAAAATCAAGAGTCAGACACTTAACTGACTTGGCCACCCAGGCACCCCAAACTTTTTGAGCTTACAAAAAACTACTAAAATCAGGTTCCTACAACTAACGGCTCAGCTTCAATTAGTCTCAAATACTAAATGGGTTTTACTGCTGAGGTGCCTGGGTGACTCAGTCGGTTAAGCCTCCGACTCTTGATTTTGGCCCAGGTCATGATCTTGCAGTTCGAGTTCAAGCCCAGCATTGGGGTCTGTGCAGATGGTGCCTGCTTTGCGATTTTCTCTCTTCCTCTCTCTGTGCCTCTCCCCTGGCTCACACACATGTGCACGCTCACTTGCTTGCTCGCTCTCTCTCAAACTTTAAAAAAGAAAAAATATGGGGCACCTGGATGGTGCAGTCGGTTAAGCCTCTCACTTTGACTCAGGTCATGATGTCATGGTTTGTGAATTCAAGCCCCACATGGGGCTCTGTGCTAATGGCTCAGTCTGGAGCCTGCTTCAGAATCTGTGTCTTCCTCTCTCTCTCTGCTCCTCCTCTGCTCATGCTATCTCTCTCTCAAAAGAAACAAACATTAAAAACAATTTTTTTAATAAAAAAAAACCAAAAGGGTTTTGTTGCTAATGAGTACTTATTGCCATGTATAAAGAAACAACTGTTGTTTCTCTATCCAGAATTTAGATACCTGGTAGCTTATGTAAGCAACAGCCTCTAAACCAAGCAAACAAGAAAACATACAATTAAAATGAACATCTCCTTGCACTAATGCTTATCTATGCATTCAAAGAGAAATTCTTCAGTGCATCACTCAAGAATCTTGAGACATAATTCTGACAAGCCTGGTTATTCTGATTCTAAGTTTAAAGAGAACAAAAAGCACTATAGCACTAGAGACAACAAAATGAAAGTCAACAAAAATGAAGAAAAGAAGAAAATTGTAAGTTACAGAATTTGAACATAAAAAAGAAGCTAAATTATGAGAACATAAAAAGCAGAGAAGTGTGAATCGTTTCACATAAGCTAAAACAGATATTCTGGCAGTGATGCCAGAAAAGTATCACTATATAACCTCTGTCAGCAAAAATGACTCTGAGTCAAGAAGAAAAAGGTAAATTATACTACAAACACACTCAGATTACAACAGAGAATCCCTTTTGGAAACCATTCACATCAGTTGAAATAAAAGATGTTGATATGGAAAGGAAAAAAACAAAGAATTCACTGATTATTTCTTAGTCAACGGCATACTCCTCTTACAACCAAAAATGTTATACTAAGGACATTATTTATCTCTCTCCTCTCATTAATCTTATGCCAAACTACTGGAGCCAATCCAGCTATTATATTCCACAGTCTTTTCCAATTAGTTGAGAAGGTACACCACGCATGAGTTTTCTCTGGTAACCTCTGACTTTAATATACTTAAATGCATTCTAAACAACCCCCCCCCAAAGTATTTTTTTGCAAATTATCCAAGTTCTCTTTTTAAAGTCAAGCTGTAGCATAAGTTTTATACCCCCAATTCATACAGGGCAATTATTCTTCACAGATAAACTAACAAAATGTTCTTTAAAACAATGAACATGAAAACATTTCATCCAATAAGTAAAACAGGTTACTTACCAATAATGCTGATTCTCTGACAGATAAAACCAGATAATCATGATTATGCAATTACAGAGCTTAAACTCAGACCAAAGAACTGTAAAAACTGAGTACCTAGCACCTTCTCCTTGAGAGTTCTAAACCTAGAAACCCGAAAATCCACGGAATTAAGTCTTTACTGGATGAGGTAAACCAGGAGTAGTTCAGACTATGAATTAGAATATGGGAGTTCTTTATGTACCTATAGATATCTGCCTCTATCTTATGTCTGCCAATAGTTCCTCATACTTTCAATAAATAACTTTAAAACCTTAATTGTGAGTTAGGAAATGGGGACTGTATAATGCCACCTATGCTATCTACTTCTGAGTTGGAGTGTCAAATGAGAAATTCAGTGAAATCACTTGGTACCTTATGAAGTATAACACAAATATAACATTATTTTATCTAGGGCAAGATGGCTCCTCTATTGCTTTCTAAGCAAAATCGATCCCTAATCCTGGAGTTTTCTGGTCCCTTGAAAGAAACTTAGACAAACAGTAAAAGTAGTCTCACAGGAAGTGAATCTACAAGACCTCATGAGGATTTTCTCTATGCAGCTTCTGAAACCGATGAAGATATCAGAAGATTGATCATAAGCATAGTGTAAAAGAACATATTGTAATTATTTAAAGTATATTAACGTTTTCAGAGGACCAAGTTTAAAAATACAATTCCTATAAATATTCTCTAATATGGCTTAAAAATGTCTTACCTAGAGACTACATAAGCAATACTCTATTTGATAAACAACTGGCTTATTCTTAAAACTTTCATTATCTAGAAATTTGAAAATTGGTATAAGCATTAATAATCTTATCAGTGAGTTAACCCTTTAGAAAACCTCAAGAATCCAGAAACTCTTAATCTGACTTTTTATCCTCTGCCTGTTCATGAAAAGTTGTAAGATCTTTAAATGAAGCTATCCAAGGCCCTTCGAATATAAATTTAAGTGTTCTTGTACAAGGAGAATACAGAGAGAAATTCAGAGACAACTGACCAAATCACATTTCCATTCAAAAATTTATTTTCTAGTGGTTGCCTTGTGAACTGGGAAAAAAGCTCTGAACATTAAAACCCAGGACCTTCTCTATACCTGCTCTCCCTAGAACAAGAACTTCAAATCTAAGACACCTGACTCAACGCTTCTGATTCAAAATCCACAAAAGGTCAATTCTCAAAAAGAAAAGGCAAATCATAGTTAAGTACATGATCTCAGTCAGTCTGGCTATTAGGCCAAAAAGGTAGTCACCAGGTATTACCTACCACTTTAACAGAATCCTTCACTCTTGAAGATCAGAGGATTTTGAGGTAAAATAATATTTTTTTGATTCCCCACCCACTACTCTTTGAGAAAGCACATCTAGTAAAATAATCCACAGCTGGAATCTTGCCAGAAACAAAGATAATATTCAGTCCCCCGTGCTCATAGTTTTCCATTTGGAAAAATAAATATATAAAAGCAAACTGTGGGTTTATATGCTAAAGAAGAGGGATGGCATCTAAAAAGGAAACAGGGTAAGTATCCAAAATGCCCACAAATTCATTTCTCTGGCCTATGGCCTAATTACCATGAATCAGGTCTAAGGCTAGGATTCTTTTTTTTTTTTTTAATGTTTATTTTTGAGACAGAGACAAAGCATGAGTGGGGGAGGGGCAGAGAGAGAGGAAAACAGAATCCCAAGCAGGTTCCAAGCTCCAAGCTGTCAGCACAGAGCCCAATGCAGGGCTCAAACTCAGGAGCTGTGACATCATGACCTGAGCCAAAGTCTGGCACTCAACCAACTGAAGGACTCAGGCACCCCTAAGGCTAGCATTCTATACACAATATCTTTTCAAACATTTACAAACCATTTCATTAGATGACCTTATATGTGATATCCTTGCAAACAAGACAGATAAATTATAGGCTAAATGGTAGGATAGAAGGTTACTGATTAAATAATCAATGTTAACTTAGAGAAGAATTGTAACTCGAATAAAGAGCTATGTCCTCCTGGCTCCAAAGAACTAGGCCATACTGAGTGTTTTCTATCAATAACATATTTTTTAATCTGGCCATCAGGAAGTACTCATTCCCTACTGGTAAAGACAGTCATGTGTAATCTGAGCAATGCCCAATTCCCAGTTTCAAAAGGAAATTGTCTATAGAGAAATTTACTAGCATGAAGAGAATGAGAAAGAAAAACAAAGTATTTGATACAGTATAATGTGTACCTGTGTATGCAGCAGAATATTCCATCTACCCCATTTATCTTTTTTTTTTTTTTTAACCCCAAATGCATTTTCAAATGCAAGAAATTAGCTTGAGACTTCAAAGCACTAGATGGGTATCACGATGCTATCTTTTACAATGATAATTTGGGTACAAAAAAAAAAAAAAAAAAAAAGCCAAGACAAAAGGCTCTTGGCTCTAGACAAAAAGCATTTGAAGAAGGATCTTACTGAAAGAGATTGCATCTAACATGATCAAACACCCTCTCTCAATTTTCTTTAAATTATCTCTAACCAAGATGCTAATCAAGATGCTCTCACTCTCCATCTCACTTCTACCAACATGCTTCCTCCAGAGGGAAAAAACATTGAAAGTGAATTGTCAAAAGATGGTATCTTCAAAAGACTGGAGAAAGGCAACAAACCAAAAAAGAATGATTTCTTTTGCCCAAGGTCACCCAATGAGGCATTAATTTAAAAATACTGTCCTAATAAAGCATCTACCATCCAAATTCCAAAGGACTTTGTACATCCTGAGAAACCCATGAAACTGTATTGGTCTCATTCTCAAAGGGTTAGGAATACGGAACATCACTTTTTAAATATTAAGACCACTATCTTTACACAACTGTTTTATAAACATCATCCTTCATAATTACTATCAGGAGAGCTCTAACAAAAAAAGGAACATAATGAGTTATGAGAAAATACTTCCTATCAATATTCTAGCTAAGTCTTGGGGCACCTGGGTGGCTCAGTCGGTTGAGTGGCTGACTTCAGCTCAGGTCAATGATCTCACAGTTCGTGAGTTCGAGCCCCCCTTGGGCTTGCTGCTGTCAGCTCGGAGCTCACTTCAGATCCTGTCCCCCTCTCTCTCTGCACCTCCCCCACTCATGCTCTCTCAAAAGTAAATAAAACACTTAAAAAAAAAATCAGCTAAGCCTTAAAAAGAGCATTTCTTTGCCAAAGAAACAATAAAAAACAAAAAATTAAATTAATGAGTATATTTTGTAAAAATGCACACTTCTTGAGTTTTTGGTCTTTCCCCAAGACATATGTTCTTCCTCCTTGTGCCTCCAGATAAACAATTCTGTTTTTAAAAACTGATGAATAATACCAATGGTAAGAACTCAATTTATCTGAAATTGAAAAAACCTCACTTAGTTGTTTTTCTCTCAGATTGGACTTCAAATATTTCAAATACATAAAAATGCTAACAGTTCCATAAAAATAAATGAATAAAATACTCACATAAAATGACCTCTATTAAATCAATATTAAAATACTATTTATAAAAAAATTTTTTCAGAAAAGAAATCTATGCTAAAAGGCCACTAAATTATCATACACAAATGCAACCTATCTATAATGTATGGCAAAAAATTATTATGTTCCACAACCAGGATTTGATACTCTGATCTGATACATACCAGAATCTGGCAATTGTCACAACAAAAGCATTACAAAGTTTCCTCAAATTAACATTTTTACATAGCCTATATAATGTGATAGCAATTCAAAAGCATATTTTGTAGGGGCAAAAGGTGATCTTTCTGTTGTTGATCATGGTGTTTACAGTAAGCACTGTTCGCCGTTCATCAACAGTTCCTTGCACGATTACTCGGAGTTAGCTCCAATTTATTTGTGTTATTACCCAGAATACTTTGCCTTCAAAACAAAGGCTAAGAACTGATAGTATTTTAAGATAGTCTCCCCTTATAATTCAGAGTCAGGAAAAATTTGTCTCAAATGCTTTATGTAAACTATGCAACAGACTAACTTGCGAATATGCTAATTACAATATACAATTAGCTGTCATGGTATTAACAGTAATATCTACTCTACAAATCACAAGTCAAAGGTAATGCATAAAGTACATTTTTTAGTCAAAAGTTTTAACTGGAAAGTAGATATAAGCAACTAAGATAAAAGTGGATTTATAGCCTGCCAGATTTCTCTTAATCTATATGATGTCTAAGCACTCGTTAATTCTTCTACACTGCCTAGAAGGCCTAGACACTTCATAAAGTTCTGCGACTATAAATCAAAGTGTACTGTGATAAGTAAAGATGTTTCCATTTTACAAATTAACTGAAACGGTATAAAACTTATTAATAAACAAAAACACCATCAACCATGGCTTCCACATGTCTTTTCTAATTAAGATGTATGAACTATCAAAACTAGAAAACCATATTGTCATTGAGAAGAGTAGTAAGTTGAGTTTTAAAGTCTTTCTTTTTTTGGAGCTTTTTTAAGAGTTGAGATAATCATTATGTTAAACCTAAAATTTAAGCTAAAGCATTAATTTCAGCTATAATAAAAATGCTATGAATAGACATTTAAGAATAGATACTGAAAGCGTGGGGAATAATAAACAAAGCAGAATTCATGGTTACCATATTTACACATACTCTTTGTTGTGTTTCAGTGCCACATGATCTGATTCAAAGTAATAAACATCAGGATCATCATCTTCTTCTTCTGTATTGTGTGGATTGGCACTCTCTTTGGCAGATGGCAAATGTCCAATATTAAGTCTTGCCTCTGAGGGTGGCTTACTTAGTCCTTCACTCCCATAATTTCCAGAGTCACAAAATATTCCTTTTTCATTCTGAGAAATTTCATCAGGATTTGTGGGAGATTCACTTCTATTATCACTAACAGTTGCATTTGTTTCATTGGGACTAAGATTATTCTCCTCAAATTGTCCATTTTCTCTGCAAGGAGAATTGTTTTTAGTGGGACTACCTCTGGTAGGGGCTGCCCTTCGTGGTGAAGTTCTCAGAGTATATCGATGTTCTTGAGGTTCTGATAAAGACATCATTTGAGCTGAAACACAGTCTAGAACAGAAGATGATTCTGGTTCTCCAGAGACTGGCATACTCTCAAGACTTGTGTCCAGGGCGTTATTGGTGTTTTCATTACACTGCTCTTTTGAGGCACTGCTATCTCCCACCACATCTACTTCCTCCTCAGAATCCCTTAAGGATGACTGAATTTCAGAAAAGGGACCTGTAGCTGGCTCAGTAGTCAGCTGATTAACATGTTCCACAGGCAGGCAGGCAGTTACTATTTTGTGGTCCTCCAACTTGACCTGCACTTCTGAATTTGTGCAAGGCACGTTATGGTCTATATAACTGTCGTCCTTCCTACTATCAAGGAACATTGAAGTGTGGGTATCCGAATCCCCATTTTCAGCTACTGACTTTTCCTGCAACACATATGAACCAGTGCTATTTTGTTTAGTGTTCCCATCAGGCTGACAGTCGTCATAGTTTATAACAGCTGAATCGCTGTCATCAACACCATTGACAGCCAAATAGCCTGCGATTTCTTCAACTACTGTAGAATTAAGTGGCCCTTCCTCACTGACATTCACCTTTTTAATTTCCCTTTTCTCACAATCATCCAGTATAAGACATCGACAAGCTCGTTTAGTCCCTTGAAAATCTGCATCATTGTCCACTACTGTATTCCTCTCTTCTACCGACTCCTTGTCTGATTTTATAGGTGAATCTTCTTCTGAACTGTTTGGTGCTTCAGATCTAAGACAACGCTTAATTCTTTTTAAAACTGGTGAAACAGGTTCTGTTTGCCTTCTCTCACAATTTTCTACAGCCTGCCTTTCTATGTTATCTTTTTCTGAAGAAGAAAGTCCTCTTTTCCTAGGGCTTACCCATGATTCTCGAGTACTTTGCTGTTTTAAATCAGTAGTTCTTCCATTATTATTTCCTTTCTGAATTTGCACAGGCTCTGGTCTCTTCTTTGGTGATCTTGATCGTACTTGAGAATGAGAAGAGATTTCTTCAGGGTGAGCAATGCTACGATTCCTTAAAGTTCTACCACAAAAAGATTCATCCAAGCCGTTTAACCCCACTGTTGATCTTGTAACACGAGTAGATCGGGAAGCAGCCATACTATGGCAAGTCCCTACAATACGGTCATCATGATCCACTCATTGGGAAACCTTCAAAAATGTAAACAAAATAATGAGAAAAAGGTAATAGTTAATATACCTAAAACAAAAGCATAAAGCTATTAACTTTTAAATCCAAGTATAGCCAATATTAATAAATTACGTGATATAATTTCTTTTATTAACATTTCCAAAAATGATATTAATAATAACAGCTAACAATTATATGGTACTTAATATGTTCCAGGAATCATTCTATATGCTTTACATACATTAACTCATTTAAGTCTCACAACAACTAAGGTAGATGCTATTACCATCCCTACTTTACAAATGAGGAAGAGGATGAGGTATGTGTATAGTTTAAGTAATGTATCCAAAACCATACACAGAAGTGGCAGAGCAGGGCTCTAGAGACCATGCCTTTAACCTGCCTTGCTGTTTATCTGCTTTTCAGATACAAAGGCACAAAGGGCCCAGAGAAGAGTTACCTCAAAGACAGGATTTCATCTTGGTTATTAAAATAATACCTACGAATTTATATAGCAACAATCACAAAAACTATCCCAATCATTTCTTATGTTTTCTCAAAACATTCCTGGGAGGTAAAGTGGTAGGCTCAGCTCTTCTTAATTCACTCTTATTAAAATGAGTTTTAGGTCAAATCCTCTGATAACAAACTATGTGACATCCAAAAACTTTCGGTTGTAACCAAGCAGATGAACAGATATCACAATCCTAGCTTGCAATAAGCTAAAAGCAAAACAGAGGAAAGCCAAACCTCCCTAGTCTCTAGAAGTACAGCCATAAATTAGCAAGTGAAAGGAAGTATTCTGAAGAGGATAGAAGAAAAAGGAGAAGCCCCCCCAAAGCAAATACTGCATCTAAGAAATAAGGACAACACATTCTCTCCTTCTTTAAACTCCTGTATATATGTATATGCCACAGTTTTAACGCATATTGGGAATGAGCTGGTTTTCTGATGTGGATGTTGGGTGTGTCTAAGATAGAAATGCAAGGGAAATTGAAAACTGCCCTGATTGATCTACCTGGATAAACTCTTAAGTGGTTATTATTTTCCAAAGGTTCTCCCATAAAGCAGAATAAAGGAGCTATTAACATTTCAAGTATCCATTCTTCTGCTCCTCTTCTGTTTAGCTTTCACAAGATAATTTGCCACTTCACCGCTTAACTTCCAAATGGGGGGGGGCGGGTAGGATGGATACAGAAAGAAGCCAGCAACAGCTGTAGTACATAGTTGCATAGTACCCTTCCCCCTCCCTTCCACGCTTCCCATAGCTCCTCCTACAAACCCTCCCAATGCCGTTCTACCTCTCCCCCTGCAAATCAATCTCTCCTTTGCCTCAACCAAAAATGTCTAACAGCAGAACAGTTATGAAGAACTACAGAAGCCATAGCAACATGCTACCACATACCAAAAAAAAGAAATATTAAAGGGAAATGTCTTCCTGTTCCTGACTGCTGACAAATGTATTAAGTTTCCCAAAAATATGTAAGCTGATTGAGTTTAGTTTTGTTTCACAGTAAGGTATACTTTTAAATTTTTAATTAACAGTTTTTAAAAATCTTACAAGACTCACAAAACCAGCTCTGGGATTAGAATATGATAATTTGTTCTAGAGAGTTATACAGCCATCACATGAATAAGTAAAGGACACCAATCAGAACTTAGAAATACATTTCACATAGTAAACTTCTCCTATTTTGGGATTCATTAGAGGGACGTGATATGTAATTCTCTTTTGCTTAAATCTTGTCATGAAGATTACAGTCTATTTTAAATCACAGGTAATAAATATTGAATGTACCATAAATATCCACTTTTAATTACAAAAAATATAAGTTAAACTTCAAATGATGCTCCAAAACAGCACAAACTAAAAAAAATATTAAAATCAATTTATTTGTTTATACACCCAAATCTGGAGCTCTGAAATTTGAAGGTTACTAGTTTTTAAATATTAATTACCTATGTAAATACACAAAAGAAACATAAGTTAATTTTTTAAACTTTACAAAATATAATGCAAACACCTTTAACGCAAATTTGATTACACTCATGATTTATGATTCAAAAATAATATTGGCAATAGTAATATTTTATATAAAAAAAGAATCTGTTAACCTTTACTTTTTAAAAGGTGATGCCAATTAAAGACATATAAACCTCAAATGATACCCATAATAGGCACTCCTAAGCCCTTTTCTTTCCATAGCAATCCAAATGAAAGCAAAACTGCTGCCCTGTCATTATTAATAAAATAAACCTATTATTATTACTCAGTTACTTGTAAAAAACATATGTATACTATTTCATATTATTAGTATTATGTATGTATACATAATATATATAATTATAAAACACCACCTATAATGAGGGCCTATTTTATTTCTTCACCATTTCAGTGATCAAAACACTAATAAATATGAAAGATTAAACCTCTTTTTTGTTTCTTCTGATCCCTAAAAAGCATTCTTATTCCATTCAACAACTACAATAAAGTCCATTTTATTTACAGTTCTCAAATCCTGTGCTATTGAGCCATATTTAAAGCGAACCTGTTTTATAACAAGGATAGTTTTGGTACCACAAAATCTCACAACTCAAAGTGTGGCCTAAGAACGAGCATCATGGGCATCTCTTGGAAGCTTGCTGGAAATGCAGAATATCAAACCCTGTCCCAGATCTACCAATTAATCATATTCCCAGGTGATTTATATGCCTGCTAGTATTTGAGAGGCACTGCCTTAGACCACTGCATCCAGACAGTATTCTACTAAAATCATATAGTCATCAGGTTCAAACTAAATTAGACCTATTTATAATATATCTTTTAAAAGTCCTTATTTGATTCTAGAAATAATAAAGCAAGCAAGCAAGCCATGACCACTTTGGTTAAAGAAGTACAAAGTAGGACTCAATTGCTTGCCTGAAATTAACATATTGTATGCACTTAAGGTAATAAATTGGTAAACATTCTGAAGATTAAGTGAAATCTGAGCATTCTTCCCTCTGATAATTTTTCTTCTAACTTTTTTCTTCATCTTTTCTATTCTGGATAGGCTTATACAAAGGCACATACTTTCTATAGTTATCTAGTAAGTTGAGTGCAAATTTCAATTACCAAAAAGGGACTAAAAATGTCCTGACCATCTCAACCAAGTCTTAACATTGTTTCCCATGTTTAGCAAAGTACTATAGACTTAAGTAGTTATTTTCCTCATTTTAGCTATATAATATAGAGTTACTGAAGAAATTCAGTGAACAGGTTTGGAGCATAAAATTATATTCCTGCCAAATATTAAATTACTAAGGGAACAGAAAGGGACTTGTTTATAAGCTAAGAATCTCAGAAAATAACCTTGCTAGTTAACTAAATAGGAGGCACATGGTGAAAATCTTAGCCAGCACCCAATTCAATCACTCTTGTTTCAGAATTAAGGGAAATTGTTAGTTAACATATTCCTATGGCAAAACTGAATCTAGCAACTAGAATGTAGTTCCTATATTTTATCTACCAACTAATGAATATGGCACTTTCTAGAATAGAGGGAAGAGAATATGATCAATCACCAGAATTAAACAGACTCTTTTCCTCTGACTCCCACCCTCAAAGCTCTTATCCTATTGGAGAGCACATCAAGGACAGTCAACCAAATTTCAGCCTGTCTACTCATATAAAACCCCAAATCCTACCTATATGTCTAACATCTCACCCATTTATTTGCTGCTGAACTATCTTCCCCGAAATTTGAATCTACTTTTACCTCAAATCTAACTGTAGGATCCTGAAACAGTATCAGCAGTGTTTCACATCATAAATGTCCAGCCCCTGTGATCACATCTGCAAACTGCATCAATATGAACTAAAAGGAATAATAAACATTAAATTAAAATGGTCCACCTAATGGAATACTACTCTATCACCCACTTATAAGAAATCTCAAAAAGGTATTCAAAAATAATGCATATAACCTTTTGCTCCACTATAATTACCAAAATAGTATGGTATGGTGCATTTTGGGAATTGAGGGACTGGCAATCCTCCATTAACACCAATGTTCTAGCTGATATTTACTATCACAATATTAAGTTTTATTAATTGAACAATTTTTACCAAACTGGTCATGATATCAAACCAAAGTGAAAGGCAAAAACAAGAACAATTGATCAGTGTTACCATAGGATCCTTCTGTCTAAAACATAAACACAAATTGTTTAGTAATGGTTCAGACTACCCTTGTCATACAATTCTTCTACGACAAATTTCTTCAGTTGAGCAATTATCACTATAAAGTTAAAAGTAGGAGAGTGAAACCCGGGGACCCACCTATGGATTTCAAATTAAAGTTCTTAATATTTGCCTTTTTGAAACTATAGATTCTATTATACACTACCTCGTACAAAGGGATCTCTTCTTTCTTCCCCATTAAGAGAGATGGATATAGATGACAGATAGATACATAGATAGAAAGCTGAATGAATACATACTTAAAAAGAAAACCGGTGAGAAACAGAAATCAAGCAATTTCATAAAGCCCCTTGAATCAAAAATACCTAGGAGTCAAAGATAGGTATAATACTCTAGAGTTCCAACATACTTAGGCACTTCGTTTATACCCCTAACGGGAAGAGTGGGAAAATATTTCATCCCTAACCCATTGCCTATAGCTCCACACTCCTATGAACTGCCAGCCAGACTATACAATTTGCCATGCAGACATACAGAAATATAACAAGTAACCATCCCCACCAAAAAGAAAAACAAAACAAAACAAAACAAAACTATAGTTGTCTTCACTACTGCAAAACTAAATAACTTACCTGAACAACCAAAGATCTATCATTGTGGAAATATTATCTTTTCCTTATATCCTGAAGGAGTTGGAGCTATGATCTAGAATAGAGCTTAAGCATCAGGGTTTCAGACTCTCAGCTTCAGCCATGGAGAATACTAGAACCTCCTAAATTCCTTTCGTTAAAATAAAATAATAAAAAAAAATTAAAGAAACAAATTAACTTATGCTAACAGATTTACCCCACCTATAATAAGAGGAAATAGTAGGTAACAGAGTATCTATTCAAAATAACATCTTTGATACTTCTTAGTAACTCCATAGTCTCAGAGATACTAAGGAACCACAAAAGAATTTTTAAAAACCAACAAAAACAAATCAAAAAGAGCTTGAAATATACCAAATCCTTATAACAACTCATTATTAGTTTGCATCAAAATGTGACTCCATTCTTTCCTAGAGTCTACAGCAATATTTTTTTGAGGTGACCCAAAGACTGCCTTTAACAAGATATAATTAAGAATATATAATCTATTACTCTTATTCTAGAGGCCTTCCCAAGCTTTGGCCTTCAAATATGAAAAACTGGGGACTGAACAACAAAAATAATGTAAGTTATGCACACCAAAGAATCAACTAAGTCTTCAAATATCCATATATGGTAACCTTGATGATTACTTAAGTGCCCTAAGACTCTATTACAAAGAGAAACTTTATTATTTTTGGCTTATGGATTTTCAGTTAGGACAAAAACAGTAAGGATTTTCTTTTAGTAAGTACCCAGTTGGCCAGATATTTTAATTAATCTAATTACACTCCATTTCTTGGACAGGCTGGTTAATTAAGAATTTTACTTTATAATAATGTATTATGATATCCTTTTCAGAGAATCTTGCTAAATATTATTATGGGTGCCCATTTAGAAAAAAGGAAGAACACAAGAAAAAAGACTAGCAATGTTTATGACAGATTGTCCCTTTATTATAAACACGAAAGTAAATATTCTAAAAGTGACACTATTTTCAGTGAAGGATTACAATTTTAAAACTGATACAGTTAACAAACCTTGTAATCTAGAGTTACTGCCTACTAAATATAAAAAGATTACAGTTTTAATCAGCTAGGAGATCAGTACTAACATCTAATATCTACAGATGCAACCTCTCCCAAATGTGCCCTGTAAATTCTTGAAAAACACAAGGTAGGAAAAATGTCTAAACAAAATCATTTAATACTGCATTAAGAAATATGCTAAATTAACAGGAGGGTGCACAGCGCAAACACAATCCTACAAAAAGTAACCCTTGACTTGAAAATTCACTCTTCTTACAACAAAGACTCCAACTGCCAACTCCTTTATATCCAAACCTGAACGCCTTTCACAAACATAGCAAAACATTACATTCTATAAGTATGTGGTGGGGGTGGCAATCATCAGAGGCAGGATGCACAATTTAAGATGTGTCTGAGTATACATGGACACTCCCATTCTAGCACTGTATTCAAAGTTCTAGTAAGCCACCTTACTACCCATTGTGGACTGGATGTTCACTATAGGAACCTCTTTTGTTATGATATTTACCAGGCAAGGATATCTGCAACGTTCATTTCACACAAGAACTGATACTTACAGCTGAGTTCTACCAGTATTAAGATACACAGGATTACCCAGACGTGTTTCTTAAAAGCCTGATACACTGAAAAAGAAATTTTGGTCAATGGCTTCTACTAACTAAAGCCCACTTGGCCTTAATTAAGATTACTTATTTTCTTACCTTTTTAAAAGTGTTTTTCGCCTAGTATTTGATTCCCAAGCGTCTGTATTTATTTGTCATCACTGTTAATGTCCATGTTACATTGAGACTTCAGGTATTAATTATTTATATGGATGTACTAGCACAACTTGGTATCTGTGAAGGGAAACCACAATATAGTCACTATGGATGTGTTACTGTTTACAGATTTGTGGACAAAAACGGTATTTCCAAACACTTAGACAACACACTGCATTTTCTATCAATTTCACAAATAATTCCTCATATTAGCCTACAAAATATGTGTTATCTTCAATAGGCTAAGATGAGTTGCTAACAATCTTACAAATGCTTCTCAGAGTACCCACATAAAACATTTCAAAATCTAATTCTAAATTAAAATTCTTACAAATTTAAGAGCTCCTTAGATTCCTCTTCTGACTACTAATGAAGATACCTCATTTCCCAGAAGCCTATAATTTGCTCAGGGATTAATACAAAAGAATTTTTCATATGTGTTTTATAATAGTATTAGGGAATAGGGGCACCTAGGTGGCTGAGTTGGTTAAGCATTCGACTTGGCTCAAGTCATGATCTCATGGTTTGTGGGTTAGAGCCCTTCATTGGACTCTGTGCTGACAGCTTGAAGCCTGGAGCCTGCTTTGGATTCTGTGTCTCCCTCTCTCTCTGCACCCCGCCCCCCAGCCCCCACCGGCTCATGTGCACGCTCTCTCTCTCAAAAATACATAAACATTAAAAAAAAATATTTTTAAAGAATGCAGTAAAAAAGATCATGACTTTCTCTTAAATGTGACTTTAAAACATTCCATATCCTCTAAAGTAATGATTTTGTCTTGTTTAGATTATCCCTCTATGAATAGTTTGTGAACATTATTTTGGAAGTAAATAGAAAATACACGTGACAAAATAAGTGAAGAAATAAATCAAGATGAAGCTATCCAAACATTCCCTAAAAGTAAGCTTCTTAAAAACATAAGACTTATAGATTACAACTCTGAGAAACACACCAATGTGTTTATAATCATGACAAAAAGCATTATGTAAAACTTTAAATCATTTCAACCAGTTTATTAAAAGAAAAACATGAGCTACAAAAAACTCACTCATATATATCATAGAAATAAACCTATGAATATCATTCTTAAATGATTTACCATTGTGTGCCATTCCAAATTCTTATGTAATAAAAAGAAAGAGCAAAAATCTACACAGACGGGCACCTGGGTGGCTCAGTCGGCTAAAAGTGTCCGACTTTGACTCAGGTCACCATCTCGTGGTCTGTGAGTTCCAGCCCCTCATCAGGCTCTGTGCTGACAGCTCAGAGCCTGGAGCCTGCTTCAGATTCTGTGTCTCCCTCTCTCTCTGCCCCTCCCCAACTTGTGCTCTCTCTAGCTCTCAAAAATAAACATTAAAAAAAAAATTTTTTTTAATCTGTACAGAATCTTATACCTGTTTTATGGATAAAATTGATCTGTCAACCTGCCAGATCTTATCAGTAAAAAGTTTCATTACAATAGAGTAGAAATTAATATGTTATATCAATTATGTTTCAATGAAAACAGAGAAAGAGTAAATAGTGATTAAGAAACTGATATCAAGCACTTAAAACGAGTTTATTCATTTGTTTACAAATGATAAACAATGTAAACAAATGATAAACAATGTCATAAAAAAAATTAACACAGATCCAAGTATTCCCAAATTTAAAAGTTGCTATGAAGTCTTTTATAACAAGCAAATTAAATTAGCCAAACTTCTTATATTCCCTACATTGCATTCTCTCATTCACTATAGCATTTCAAATGTAGCAGATAAACTAGTTTGATTTGTGACCATTTTTTGTTTGAATTATTTAACTATAGTAACTTCCAGAAGTTTGAAAAACTTAGCTATTTTGTCTTTTAAAAGCATCCAAAATGGAAAACAAACCATTTAAATCCTATTCCTAAGGCCTTCTTATTTATTCCTGGCTACAGAGCTTTGCTTGTTTTCACATACTAATAAAATCAATTGACTATTCAAGAATTCCAAAAGTAAATCCAAAACCAATCTTGACTGAAAAGAATTACTTTTCCTAGTATTTGTAGTCTAACACTGGTACTACTGTGTTAAATAGATTGCAGGATCTAAGATTCATGGCACATATGAAATCACTTCAAAAGACTACAGAAAATCTCACTAGCAAATATTACCAGTTCTGATTAAACAAAGTTATAAGCTACACAACTTACTACAAAACTGTGAAGTCTGAGAGCTAAATGCAACCTAAATTATAAGACACTGAAAATATTTTTTAGTTTTATAAAACTTGGAAAAAATTCAAAACAGAAGTTACACTATGGACTCATATTAGTACAGTTGTTATAAATGAAAATATTAAATTCTTCAGTTGTTATAAATGAAAATATTAAATTGTGCACTATTCCAGGTCTTTAAATGATTTTAAAAGAAACAAACAAGGACATTCAAAGGATTAAGATAATGGTCTGGGACAGAAACACCTTTGCTAGACAATTTAGCTTATCACAGTCAGTTGCTATAGAGAGCTAAATCGAATATTTGGTGCAAAGTATAAACAAAGAAAAGCACACTTTTCTGGATCCCTAAGTTGTTTGGAACCACAGATTCAGTGTTTTTGGGTATGTTTAACAGACTTTAGAGATAAGCCTATTTCATAGTCAACAGAGAGGTAACAGAAGCATCAGGTTTGATAGGAGACAGAAACATGATTCCTTATCATCAAATATAACTAACAACTATCGGACCATGAGTAAGCCACTTCACTCTTCTTTGCTTCATTTCCTCATCTATAAAACAGGAGTAGTGTATTTCTCAGGCTTACTGTGAAGTTCAGAAGAGATTACGCCTGTGAAGTGCTTTAGCTTATTGGTTTTCAAACACCTAAGGAATTTCTGGACCTTGATCTTGGGGTTGTGGGTTCAAGCCCCATCTGGGGTATAAAGATTACTTAAAAATAAAATCTTAAAAAGGGGGGAGGGGTAGCGCCTAGGTAGGTAGTTCACTCGGTTAAGAATCCGACTCTTGATCTCAGCTCAGGTCATCATCTCACAGTTAGTTCATGAGTTTGAGACCTGTGTCAGGCTATGCACTGTCAATGTGGAGCCTGCTTGGAATTCTCTCTTCCCCCTCTCCTGCTCACACTCATGCACACCCTCTCTCTCTCAAAATAAACATTAAAAAAAAATTAGAAGACATGCAAAGAAGGAAAATACCACTCATAATGCCAAAAATCAATCAACAGAAAATGATCCATACATGATAGATTTACCAGACAAGAACATTAAATCACTTATCATAAACGTAGTTCATACATTCAAAAAAGCAGATGAAGGGGTGCCTGGGCGGCTCAGTTGGTTGAGTGGTCAGTTGAACAGCTGACTCTTATTTTCTGCTCAGGTCATGATCTTGTGGTTTGTCAGATCAAGCCCCATGTCGGACTCCATGCTGACAGCATGGAGCTTGTTTGAGATTCTCTCTCTCCCCTTCCCTGGCTGGCACACATGTACACACTCTGTCTCTCAAAATAAGTAAATACACTTTTTTTTAATAAAAAAATAAAAATTTGATTGTTCTAGTAATAAAAAATGCTGTTTGGGATTAACAGCAGATTAGACACTGCAAAGAAAATGTCAATGAACAGGAAGACCTAGCAACAGACACTATACAAAACAGGAACACAAGACTGAAAAAAAAGCATAAATAAGCTGTAGGATATCAAGCATCTCAGTATATGGATAAGTGGAGCACCCAAAAGAAGTAGGAAAGAGTCTGAAAAAATAATGTCCCAAAACTTTACAAATCTCACGGAAATTATAAACCTAAAGATCAAAGAGGTTAAAGAGGTGAAATTTAATCTTTAAAGTATTGAAAAACACTATCAACTAAGAATTCAACTGTCAGAGAAAATATCTTTCAAAAACTAAGATGAAGTAAAGATGATCTCAAATTGTAAATGTTAAAAAGAATCCATCACCAACAGACACGCACTATAGGAAATGTTAAAGGAAGTTACAGAAGGAAAAAGGTAATAGGTGGCAGTCTGGATCTATCCAAAGGAATGAAAAGCACAAGAAATGGTAAATGAGACTAAATATAAAGATTTTTCCCCTTAGTTTTTAAATCTCTTTAAAAGAAAATTGACTGTTTCAACCAAAAATGATACCAATACATTGCGAAATTTAGAACATAAATGGAAGTAAACTGTAGTAGCACAAGACCCAAGAGACTCTAATACTACATGTGAAGTGGTATAATACCACATGTCAAGATGCATGTGATAAATTAAAGATGTATACTATAAAACTTAAAGCAACCATTTAAAAAAAAAAAAAAAACAAACAAACTGGGCACCTGGGTGTCTCAGTCAAGCGTCCAACTCTTGATTTTCGCTTAGGCCATGATTTCACAGTTCATTGGATAGAGCCCGTGTCAGGCACTGTGCCACAGCACAGAGACTACTTGGAATTTTCCCTCTCCCTCTCTCTGCCCCTTCCCTGCCTGCACTCTCGGTCTCTCAAAATAAATAAACTTCGAAAAAAATAAATAAAAGAAAAACAAAATGAAACACATGTGATAGTTAATAGGCCAACAAAGGAAATAAAATAATTTTTTAAAAATCCAAAATACGGCAGAACAAAAGGAAAAAGGGAATAAAGAACATGTAGAAGAAACAAAAAACAAATAGGAAGGAAGTATCAGGTTTAAACTTACCTATATCAAGAGTCACTTTATAGTAACCCTTCAATTGTAAATAGTCTAAAAACAGTTTAAAAGTAGTTTTAAATTATTTGAAAAAAGTTATTTGGAAAGAATAATAAATTTTATAGGATTCAAAACACATAATTTGACTACAAAGGAATTAAATTAGAAATGAGTAATAAAAACATATCTCAAAAATCCCCAAATATCTCAAATAACCCATAAAAGTCAAAGAAAAAAAAAGTCAAAAGAGTAATTAGAGAATTATAGAACTAAATGAAAACAAAACTACAACATATTAAAATCTGTGAGGGGACGCCTGGGTGGCTCAGTTGGTTGAGCATCCGACTTCGGCTCAGGTCATGATCTCACAGTTTGGGAGTTCAAGCCCTGCGTCAGGCTCTGTGCTGACAGCTCAGAGCCTGGAGCCTGCTTCGGATTCTGTATCTCCTGCTCTCTCTGCTCTTTCCCTACTCATGCTTGCTGTCTCTCTCCTTTAAAAATAAACAAACATTAAAAAAATAAAAAAATAGAATCTGTTAGATACAGCAAAAGCAGTACTTACAGGACAATTTACAGCAGTAAGCATACATTAGTAAAGACAAAAGGTCTCAACTCAATGACATCAAGCCTCTGCCTTAAGAAACTGGAAAAAGAAAATATAATCATATAAAAACAAGAAATAATAAAGAAAAGGCAAAAAATAAATAAATAAATAAATAATAACCAACATAAAAGAAAGCAGAAAAATTTATACATCAAAAGGTGGTCCTTTGTTTTTTCTTTTTCAAGAAACGGAGTTTTTTTTTTTTAATTTTGTTTTGTTTTTTAAAGTAGGCTCTACACTCAACATGGAGCTTGAACTCACAACCCTGAAATCAAGAGTCACATGCTCTACCAACTAAGCCAGTCAGGAACCCTACCGTCCCACCAAAAGCTGGTTCTTTAAGAAAAATCAACAAATCTAATAAATCTCTAGCCAGACTGACTAGGTAAAAATAAATACAAATCACCAATTTTTAGATAAGAAATTAGTAATATTACTATAGATTCTATACTTAAAAGATATTTATTTTAACAAGGGTACCAAGACAAATCAATGGGTAAAGAATAATCGTTCCAACAAATGGTGCTGAAACAACTGGATATCCACATGCAAAAGAAGTTAGACCTCTACTTTATGTGATACATAAAAATTAACTCGAAAAGAATCAAAGACCTATATGTAGAAGCCAAAATAACATTCTTAGAAGAAAACATAGGTATAAATCTTATGACCCTGGATAAAAGTTTTTTTACATTTGACAGTAAAAGCATAAAGCAACCCAGAACAAATACTGTATGATTCTACCTATAAATGAGGTGCCTCGAGTAGTCAAATTCATAGAGAGAGAAAACAGAATGGTGGTTACCAGGGACTAGGAAAAGGGGGAAACTGGAGTTATTGTGTAATGGGTACAGAGTTATAGTTTGCAAAATGAAAAAAGTTCTGGAGATTAATGGTGGTAATGGCTTGTCCAACAACATGAATATACTTAATGCCACTAAACTGTACACTCAAAAATGGTTAAGAGTGCCTCTGGTGACTCAGTCGGGCATCTGACTCTTGATTTTGACTCAGGTCATGATCTCACAGTACATGAGGTTGAGCCCTGCATCAGGCTCTGCTCTGATAGTGAAAAGCCTGCTTGGGATTCTCACCTCTGCCCCTCCCCTGATCACGCTCTCTCAAAATAAATAAATAAACGTTTTTTTTAAATGATTAAAATGGTCGATTTTATGTTATGTATATTCTACAATTAAAAATTTAAAATCAAAAGTAAAAAAAAATACAGATAAGCTAGAATCCTCAAAATCAAACCATTTTATGCTTCTAAGAACTCCATCAAGATCATGAAAAGACAACCCAAACGATGAGAAAAAAGTATTTGCAAATCACTGGTCTATAAAATTCTACCTTTACAACATAACGAAAAGACAATCTAATTTAAAAATTGGCAATGGACTTGAACAGGTATTTCTGCAAAGATGTACAAATAGCCAATAAGAACATAAAAAGATGCTGAACATCAGTAGCCATCAGGGAAATACAAGTAAGAACCACAATGAGATACCACTTCATACCCATTAAAATAAAGGTAATAAAAAGATGGATAACACAAGTGTTGGCAAGAATGTGGCATAACATAAAACTGGTAGCGGGAATACAAAATGGTGCAGCTAGCTGCTTTGGAAAAGTTCGGCAGTTCCTCAGTAAGTTAAACATAGAATTACCCTACGACCCAGGAATTACACTCCTGGATACAAAGGCAAGAAAAAGGATACAGGTTTCACACAAAAACTTGTTCCCAAATGTTCACAGCAGCATTACTCATAATAGGCAAAAAGTGGAAGTAACTGAAATGTCCATAAACTGTTGAATGATAAAAAAAAAATTTAGTCTACAACGGCATATTTTTCAGCCATAAAAAGGGGTGAGGTACTGATACATGCTATCACATGGATAAATCGTAAAAACATTATTATGCTAAGCAAAAAAAGGCAGTCACAAAAGGTCTCATACTGTATGATTCCACGGATATAAAACATCTAGAACAGACAAATTCATAGAGACAAAAAGGAGATTAGTGACTCTGCAGAGACTGGAGGTGGGAGGAAATGGTTGAAAGTGATTGCTAATGGGTATAATGTTTCTTTTTATTTTTTTTTAATGTTTATTTATTTTAAAGAGAAAGACACAGAGTGTGAGTGGGGGAGGAGCAGAGAGAGAGAGAGGGAGACAGAGAGTCTGAAGCAGGCTCTAGGCTCTGAGCTGTCAGCACAGAGGCTTACGCAAGGCTCGAACTCAGGACCAGCAAGATCATCACTTTGGGTGAACGCTGATGCCTAACCGACTGAGCCACCCAGGTAGCCGTTTCTTTTTAGAGTGATAAAAGTATTCTGGGGGCGCCTGGGTGGCTCAGTTGGTTAAGTATCTGACTTCGGCTCAGGTCATGATATCACAGTTCATGGGTTCAAGCCCATGTCAGGCTCTGTGCTGACATCTCAGAGCCTAGAGCCTAGAGCCTGCTTTGAATTCTATGTCTCCCTCTCTCTCTCTACCCCTACCCCTGCTTGTGCTCTCTCTCTCAAAAACAAACATTAAAAATAAAAAAGTATTCTGCAATTAGATACTGGTAATGGTTGCACAACTTTGTGAATATACTAAAAATCACTGAATTGTACACTTTAAAATAAGGGTGGATTTTATTATATCTCAATTTTTATGCCATATCAATTTTTAAAAGAGATTATAAATCACTTCATGTCAACAAAGTAAATAAGTTAGATGAAATGGACAAATTCCTTGAAAGTTCAGAAACTTCCAAAACTCACCCAAAGAGAAATGGATACATTAAATATAT